>NC_053025.1:556030962-556133225 GCF_003073215.2 Triticum urartu | reverse complement strand
ATCGTCTTTCAGCTTGGTTTTCTCTAGGAACGCGTTGAAGTTGAGGACTACGTGGGCCATTTGATCTACAAGACATATTGTAAATATTTTAGACTAAGTTCATGATAATTAAGTTCATCTAATCAAATTATTCAATGAACTCCCACTTAGATTAGACATCCCTCTAGTCATCTAAGTATTACATGATCCGAGTTAACTAGGCCGTGTCCGATCATCACGTGAGACGGACTAGTCAACATCGGTGAACATCTTCATGTTGATCGTATCTTCTATACGACTCATGCTCGACCTTTCGGTCTTCTGTGTTCCGAGGCCATGTCTGTACATGGTAGGCTCGTCAAGTCAACCTAAGTGTTTGCATGTGTAAATCTGTCTTACACCCGTTGTATGTGAACGTCTGAATAAAACACCCGATCATCACGTGGTGTTTTGAAACAGCGAACTGTCGCAATTGTGCACAGTTAGGGGGAACACTTCTTGAAATTATTATGAGGGATCATCTTATTTACTACCGTCGTTCTAAGTAAACAAGATGCAAAACATGATAAACATCACATGCAATCAAATAATAAACGTGACATGATATGGCCAATATCACATAGCTCCTTTGATCTCCATCTTGGGGCTCCATGATCATCTTGTCACCGGCTTGACACCATGATCTCCATCATCATGATCTCCATCATCGTGTCTCCAGGAAGTTGCTCGCCAACTATTACTTCTACTACTATGGCTAACGTGTTTAGCAATAAAGTAAAGTAATTTACATGGCGTTTCTCAATGACACGCAGGTCATATAAAAGAATAAAGACAACTCCTATGGCTCCTGCCGGTTGTCATACTCATCGACATGCAAGTCGTGATTTCTATTACAATAGCATGAACATCTCATACATCACATATAGATCATTCATCATTCATCACAACTTTGGCCATATCATATCACAAACCACTTGCTGCAAAAACAAGTTAGACGTCCTCTAATTGATGTTGCAAGTTTTACGTGGCTGAATTTAGGGTTCTAGCAAGAACGACTTCTTACCTACGTTAAAGCCACAACGTGATTTGTCAACTTCTATTTACCCTTCATAAGGACCCTGTTCATCGAATCCGCTCCAACTAAAGTGGGAGAGACAGACACCCGCCAGCCACCTTATGCAACTAGTGCATGTTAGTCGGTGGAACCGGTCTCACGTAAGCGTACGTGTAAGGTTGGTCCGGGCCGCTTCATCCCACAATACCATTGAAGAAAGATAAGACTAGTAATGGCAAGAAAGTTGACAACATCTACGCCCACAACAAATTGTGTTCTACTCGCGCAAGAAGAACTACGCATAGACCTAGCTCATGATGCCACTGTTGGGGAACGTGGCAGAAAACAAAAATTTTCCTACTCGTTTCACCAAGATCCATCTAGGCGTTCATCTAGCAACGAGTCATCGGATGCATCTACATACCTTTGTAGATCGCGTGCGGAAGCGTTCAAAGAACGGTGATGATGTAGTCGAACACGACGTGATCCAAATCACCGATGACCAAGCGCCGAACGGACGGCACCTCCGCGTTCAACACACGTACGGGACGGGAGACGTCTCCTCCTTCTTGATCCAGCAAGGGGGAAGGAGAGGTTGATGAAGATCCAGCAGCACGACAGCGTGGTGGTGGATGCAGGGCGTCACAGTAGCAGGGCTTCACCTATACTACGAGAGAGAGACGTAACGGGGAGAGAGGGAGGTGCCAAGGCTGAGGTATGAAGTCCCTCCTCTCCCCCACTATATATAGGAGGGCCAAGGGGGGTGGTGCGCCAGCCTAGGAGATCCAATCTCCTAGGTGCGGCAGCCAAGGGGAGGTTTCCCTCCCCCCCAAGGCACCTAGAGGTGCCTTCCACCATTTGGACTCTTCCCTTAAGTGGAACCCTAGGCGCATGGGCTTTTGGGGCTGGTGCCCTTGGCCCATCTAGGCCAAGGCGCACCCCCTACAGCCCATGTGGCCCCCCGGGACAGGTGGCCCCACCCAGTGGGCCCCCGGGACCCCTCCGGTGGTCCCGGTACAATACCGATAACCCCGAAACTTGTCCCGATGGCCGAAACAGCACTTCCTATATATAATTCTTTACCTCCGGACCATTTCGGAACTCCTCGTGACGTCCGGGATCTCATCCGGGACTCCGAACAACATTCGGGTTACTGCATATACATATCTTCACAACCCTAGCGTCACCGAACCTTAAGTGTGTAGACCCTACGGGTTCGGGAGACAAGCAGACATGACCGAGACGACTCTCCGGTCAATAACCAACAGCGGGATCTGGATACCCATGTTGGCTCCCACATGCTCCACGATGATCTCATCAGATGAACCACGATGTCGAGGATTCAATCAACCCCGTATGCAATTCCCTTTGTCAATCGATATGTTACTTGCCCGAGATTCGATCGTCGGTATCCCAATACCTCGTTCAATCTCGTTACCGGCAAGTCACTTTACTCGTACCGTAATGCATGATCCCGTGACCAGACACTTGGTCACTTTGAGCTCATTATGATGACGCATTACCGAGTGGGCCCAGTGATACCTCTCCGTCATGCGGAGTGACAAATCCCAGTCTTGATCCATGTCAACCCAACAGACACTTTCGGAGATACCCATAGTATACCTTTATAGTCACCCAGTTACGTTGTGACGTTTGGTATACCCAAAGCACTCCTACGGTATCCGGGAGTTACACGATCTCATGGTCTAAGGAAAAGATACTTGACATTGGAAAACTCTAGCAAACGAACTATACGATCTCATGCTATGTTTAGGATTGGGTCTTGTCCATCACATCATTCTCCTAATGATGTGATCTCGTTATCAATGACATCCAATGTCCATAGTCAGGAAACCATGACTATCTGTTGATCAACGAGCTAGTCAACTAGAGGCTTACTAGGGACATGTTGGTGTCTATTATTCACACATGTATTACGATTTCCGGATAATACAATTATAGCATGAATAAAGACAATTATCATGAACAAGGAAATATAATAATAATGCTTTTATTATTGCCTCTAGGGCATATTTCCAACAATAACCATATCAGGCTCAAATTCATAAGCCTTGCATAGTGCGTGCCAAGTTTTGCATTCAAAATGGGTGTATGTGTCTGCATTGTATAATTTGACGTTGAAAGTATACACATGCTCGGTCTTCAAGTAAACTCTCTTTACCTCCATATCATCCATAGCACTGAAACCTATCTTAATCCAAGACAAAAATTCTTGCATGGCAGGGGATGCGCTAGTAGAATAGTGAAAAATTAAAATTATAAGTTGAAGCAAATGAAGCATAAGTCATGCTTTATTACAAAAAAATATTTGCCGTTGTGACTTACTGTATCCACTTCGAATGTCGCATCCAGCTTGATGTTGAAGCGCCTATTATCAACAAGAAATTTCTGTCGCACAGGCCGCGTTGGTCTTCACAGTGTTCGCACATAATGAAATCTTTTTCATCGTCAGATGACATTTCCTATGTTCATATAGGTGAAACATTTAAACACTTACTATCTAACATTAATTGGTATCTAGCTAATTCTAATATTCATCTAACATTTGACAGTAGTATCTAACATATATTTCTATCTAATTAATCTAACATTTATATAAACTATATATATATATATAATTAAAAAACAGAAAAAATCATTAACAAATAATAGAAAAAATCATTAACATTAACATCTAGCTAGTTAAGTTCTATATATAGGTGAAACATTACTAGTTCTATTATTTCAACTAATTCAACTAGTTCTATTAATTCAACTAATTCAACTAAGCATTTACTAAAAATAAACTAGTTATATTAATTCAACTAGTTCAAATCTCATATACCTAATTAATATCTGGCTAATTCATCTAACAATTGACATTAATATTTAACTTTTCTATCTAATTCATATCTAACATTCGACATTAATCTAACATTTTTATCTAGTTAATTCATCTAATTAACAATTTGACATACATTAATCTAAAAAACAGAAAACAGAAAATAAGTAAAATAAGTGTGTGTGTGTGTGTGTACGTACCAGCGGGGGCGGCGGCGTACGGGCGGCGGCGCGAGATGGCGACGACGGGGACGGCGCGACGGGGGCGGCGACCTCGATGACGGGGACGGCGACCTCGATGACGGGGACGGCCGGGGCGCGCGACGATGGGGACGGCCGGGGCACGTGACGACGGGGACGGGGACGGCCGGGGCACGCGACGATGGGGACGGGGAAGGCTGGGGCTCGCGCGACGACGGGGCCGGGGACGGCCGGGGCGCCACGACGGCGAGGGGGACGGGGACGGGGCACGATACAGAGCGGGGCGGGGGCGGCGACGAAGACAAACAGGAACTAACTGAAAATTTTCATAAGTATTATATATATAGGAGAGGCCTTTAGTACCGGTTGGAGCCACCAACCGGTACTAAAGGCCAACTTTTGCCAGGCCAAGAGGCGGGAAGAGTAGGCCATTAGTACCGGTTGGTGGCTCCAACCGATACTAAAGACCACCCTTTAGTACCGGTTGGACCACCAACCGATACTAAAGGTGGTGCCCTGCCACCCGCGGTGCACAAAGTTTAGTCCCACCTCGCCGGGCGAAGGGCAGCCGCACTGGTTTATAAACCCAGCCGCGGCTGTCCTTTTGAACTCCTTTATAAAGCAGTCTTCTGGGCCTAACTACAACACGCTGCCCTGTGAGCCTCCTCGGTCTTGTGGGCCTAAAATTGCACGCCCGTGGTCTAGCAGGCCCACATGGTAGCGCCCCAAATTTTTTTATATAGTTTTTTTCTTTTCTGCTTTATTTTTTCTTCTATTTATTTCTGAGTAGTTTTTTATATCGTTTTTTTTCTTTTTTGCTATACTTATTTTCTTCTATTTATTTCTGAGTAGTTTTTTTATATAGTTTTTTTTCTTTTCTGCTTTATTTATTTTCTTCTATTTATTTATGAGTAGTTTTTTTGTATAGTTTTTTTCTTTTCTGCTTTATTTATTTTCTTCTATTTATTTCTGAGTAGTTTTTTTATATTTTTTTTTTCTTTTCTGCTTTATTTATTTCTTCTATTTATTTCTGAGTAGTTTTTTTTGTAGAGTTTCGATTTTTTCTTTTCTGCTTTATTTATTTTTGCACATGCTATATGGGTGAAATGATAATACCATGGCAAGTTTCAACTTTTTCAGAGTTCATTTGTAGTGCTTTTCAATTTCAAGGTCATTTAGCTCTCAAAACAAATCATTAAATGTATGAAAAATAGCAAATGAAGGCATAAATGGTTGAAAGTTGATGGCATTGCTTTGAATGGTGCATATTGAATACACAAAAAGTCTGGAGTTGTAATAAGTTTAAAAAATGAAATGCCTTTGTAACAGATGAGTTTTCGTCAGAAACCCGGATACTTCGGAAGAGATTGTCCAGTTTGTAAACGAAGTGCATCCAATTTTTTCCGTAACCCTCTGTACTTTTCTGCACATGCTATGTGGGTGAAATGATGATACCATGCCAAGTTTTGACTTTTTCAAAGTTCATTTGTAGTGCTCTTCAATTTCAGGGTCATTTAGCTCTCTAAACAAATCGGTAAATGACCGAAAAATAGCAAATGATGTCAGAAAAGGTTGAAAATTGATGACGTCGCTTTGAATGGTGCATACGAAACGCAAAAAATATAAGAGCATTTAGATCATGATCTTATATTTCTTTACAGTCTGAATTATCAATATGATCTTATATATCAAAAATACTTTGATCATCAATGATATTTTTGTGTACAATCTGAATTGTCAATATGAGCCATCAACGATTTGTAAATCGGTGAAGACTCACATTGCGGCCACAAATTCTACACATAGAGTTCAATGAAGACCAAGTGCTTGTGATAGTTTGAAAAGTCTCATATTTAAGGTGGTAAAAACCTTGTTAGGGGAGCGAGGTGGAACTAAAAACAGCTTGCCATAACCTCATTAGTGGTGGGGCCATAGCCTGACCGCAGGCTGCCACAGCCTCTTTAGTACCGAAGTTCGCCATGAACCGGTACTATTGATCGCCGCCACGAACCGGTACTATTGATCACATCAATGCCGGTTCTGTTACAAACCGTGACTAATGTGCTTCACAATTGACCCTTTTTTTACTAGTGGTTCTAAGATTGCGTCATGCGCATATTGTATTGCAGACGAGTATGAGAGGATTGGATAGGGGGTATAGTGGTTAGCTGTGCTCTCGCTCGGCGATCATTGTGTTCCTCCGCCTCGTGGCAAACAACAGCTAGCAAAACGTTTAGGTCAGTCGGTATCTTAATTTTAACTGATATGTAATATCTTTTTTTTTTGTAGAGAAGAACCCAAATCTACATGAAGGGTTATAAAAAGTATAAAAAGCACCCAAAACTTTATGAAATTTACATCGAGGATGTTGACGCACTGATGCACAGTATGAGAGATTCTAACCTCACCGTTCAGAAAAGAAACATAAACTTATGCCGGAGGTCTCGATAAACGAACCCGAGAAAGATCAGAGCCTGAAAGAAGACGAGGAAAGTGACCAAGCACAAGAATATAGGTAATGTTGGTTCAGCTGGCAAGCGTGTTTAATTTTCTTTTGAAAATCAAGGTACTAGCAGCAGCTAGCAACCGGCCGGCCGGTCTAATTTTCATATCATCATGGAATCATGATTAGGTTGAAATTGCGTTGCACCGCATCGATCGTCAGGACTCAATCCGTGTAAACTCCCGCCCAAATGCAAAGCTAATCTTTACGCTGGCAGTGCCATTGTAGCCTTGTTCTTCTTTATTTCATTTTGCCTATGCTTCTTTTCCCCTATCCACCCTACACCTTTTTTTGGCAGAGATTGACGGTTGCCTTTAAATTACAACCTTTTAGCGTAAATTTGCAGTAAAAAAAGGGAGAGAGTATCTCTAGGGTATCGAGCAAAGGACAAGAACAAGAAGGAAACAGACAAGGCAGTTTCCGGTCACGCAGACCGCGGTGGGCCTCGCTCGCTCATGGGAGCCCTTTAATCACATGATTGGGCCCATTTTAGCCCTACCTTTTTTGGTGAAATTTTAGCCCTACCTTTTTTTTTGTTGAATTTTAGCCCTACCTTTAGTTTGCCGCTCCAAACTTAATCGACGTGGGAAAAAAATTATATGAGACCAGGTCTCACGGTTAGCAGGTGAGACCCGTCCTGATGAATGTCACGTGTCATCCATCAAGATGGGTATGGCGTGAGACCTGGTTTTATAGAATTCTTTTCCGTCTTTCTGCTACCCATTTCCGCCATGTCTGTCTGTCTGTCTGTCTGTCTTTGTTACATTTTTCTCATGGCCATAGCTGCCCCTTTCATTCTTGGTGCGCCAGCAGGGTGTGGTGAGAGTCGCCACGTCGGTTACTTTGGGTTCAAGTGTCCAACTAACTGTAGGTAACTTGCAAGGACAGAAATTAACTGATTATTACTGATGTACTAGTAGAATATACTTTACCACACAGCCGATTAGTTAGTTACCTGCTACCAACAAAAACAGCTTCCCAGTTTTTTCTGTCAAACGCCATCTTCAGTCTGGCTGGCATCCCTTCTATGAAAAAGATACGCCTTTTCATGGCGTGTTCTCGAGAAAATGTTCAGTCTGGTAACACCATGCACCAAATGCCTCAAGCTATACCATACTCTTTTTTTTCTTCATTTGTTTTTATTCTTTGCAATTGCGCTGCCTAGGTTTGTGCCCACTCCTTTTCTACCATGATGAAAGTAAGAAAGATAATACCTTTGAGGAAAGATGTAAAAGATAAAGTGTCTAGCTAGCTTGAATCGGATCACCTTGACAGTTCACGTCCCTGTTGCTGTTACCAAATTTACGTCAACTTTGCAATCCACTCCGACGCTTTAGGCACATGCACGCACGCATGGCTGCAAAACTTGTTGCATTCCACGAGGATAATCACGAGGGCATGCGGACGAATGCATCCATCCAAATCTAGACGAGCTGGAAGCCAGCGAAGTTTCGTCAAGTTTGCAACAAGTTTCGCCGCGCAGGTGGATGCAGGATATAAAGAGACCGAAGGTACCACTCCTCTGCAGTTGTTGCAGTGCATTATGAATTTTGAATCCTCCTGCTTTGGTGGGTAGAGAAGTCAATGGAAAAAATGGAAGCAATATGTATGGCCAGTCCCAGGGATCCGGCATTTCCTATTTGACACTTACTGGGTCAAATTGTCACTCATTTGCGCAGAGCTATTTTTTCTTTTAGGGATAAAGGCCAGCTTTGTTGATCAAAAACCACAGTCTGTGGGATACAATTTGGATCGTGAGGATGAACTAGCCACATGTGACGTACCAGCAAGTGGGTATAATGTGCTGCCTAGTCTTTTCCATCAGATCGGTTTTTTGATTGCATTGGCTAGAGCATACACTTCCACATGGTATTAGAACCAAGAAGTCTTGAGTTCAAGACCCGGCTGGCGCAATTAAATTGCAGCCCATTTTTGGTCCACGTTTAGGCCCGAGGGAGGCACACGTGAGGGGGAGTGTTGACGTATAATGTGCTGCCTAGTACTCCCTCCGTTCCGAATTACTTGTCTTGGATTTGTCTAGATACATAGTTTTTTGGTTGCATTGGCTAGAGCATGAACTTCTACACGGCCCATTTAACCGTTAATGTTGTCTACAGAATTCCCGACTTTGGTTTCCTTGGAGTTTTTTTCGGTGGTTTTCTTGGTTTTAGGAAGCTTCTAGATAGTTCTTGTCTTGTTTTTTTCCCCTTTTCTCCTGTTATTTTCACTACCATTTTTTGAGTATTTTTTCTTTCTGGTTCATCTTTTTTGTTCTATAACGTTTATTTTATTTTCCCCATAAAATTTCAAAAAATCAAATCATAAATTTAAATAATATTCACATTTTTAAAAAATATTCATAAATTTAAAAAGGATCACTTTTGAGAAGTATTCATGGCCTTTGTGAAAAATGTATTCAAAAAATCAAAATATGCTATGAAAAGTTAAACAAAAAAAATCATGTTTTTAAATTTATGATTTTTAAACCATTCCTACTTTACCCCCTTTTTTTACTCCCTCCATTTCTTTTTACTCCTCGTCGTCCGGGAGCTCGAAGCGACCAGTAATCTGGGAGGTCGTTGTATGGTGTTGCAGGATATCAAGAGGCGAAGCTCTTCTTTCATAGCTGCAAGTTTATTCATGGACATAGGTCGATATGTACAGCTACATTCCCCTCCAGATAATAATTTATGTATTCCTGTAAACATTGATACTCGTACTTCGCAGTAAGGCAGCGCTGTGATTCTAAAAAAAAAAGGAGGAGGTCCCAGGGAACCTGCCTCCTTAGTCTTTTTTTTTAGGGGTACCTGCCTCCTTAGCTAATCTAGCAAAAAAGATCTGCTAATTGGGCCTTGCAAGCCCACGGTTTTATTTTTGTGTCTAGAGTTGGAGCGCCGCTTAGTGCCCGGCACGGCCCGGCCCGGTAACCCAGTCCAGCATAATTAATTTTCGGATCTAAATTAAAGGAACCTGGATTTCCCACGGCGTGAGACTGACAGGCGGGGCCCGGGTGGGCAAACGACTCGTCACCCCCGCCCCGCTTTCCCCAAGCAGCAAAGCATCGCGTGCGACACGAGCGCGACGACAGACAGAGCCTTGGACCGGACCAACAAACGAACTGTGCCCGCGACTGCGAGCGAGCGAGCGAGCGAACCGAGGAGGACAGCGCAACCGCCGGATCGATCCGTCCCCCCGCCGATCGCCACCGTTCCCCGGAGACTCCGCACGAACCCGGCCGAAGGCGCCGGCCATGGGCTGCTCCTCCTCCGTGCCAGGTCGGTTCGCGTTCCCCTCTCCCCCCGCGCCCACTTCCGGGTGGAAGTCGCCGTGCACGCTTTGATGCGGGTGCTGTGGTCGCCGGAGTTTAGGTTAGAGGATCCGTGATGTTCCGTGGGGGGTTTAATTTGGACCCCGATTAGTGCCCCAGGCCACGGCGTTGGTAGTTCGGCCACACATTTTCTTAATTTCTAGGGTTTGGATCGCTGCTTAGTGCTAGATTTGTATGAGTGATTCCTTGGAACGCGGTGTCTGCGTGCTATTCGCAGACGAAAGGTCGGTGTGTGGATGTATATGAGTGGGGGTGGGATAGTTTGCAGCTGGGGCAGAAGAATTAGGCACTTGCTCACTTTAGCGTTATGTTTTAACACCCAACTATTTTTGTCTTGCAGCTAGAAGCACTGGAGGGCTGAACAATATCAACGGTAGCTCTTCTGCTGCTGATTCAAACGACTTGCGCGCCAAGGTACCTTTTCTGTCCTTTGGGCTGCTTTTAATTCACATTGCTTGTGGTATTGGCGCAAGCAATTGTAACTGTAGTTTCACGGTTGTATGACATTACGGACATTTGATACCCACTGTACGGTTATATAGACAGGATGGCCTCTGATCAGATTCAGATATACGAAATCCCGGAAACAGCATCTCAAACATAGTTAGGCCTAGTTTGGCAGCAAAGTTTTTTAAATACTGTAGTATTCGGAAACCTTGGTATTACAATGCGTGGACAACAAATACTACAGTTTTTAGAAACTGCATTTTTTTCAGTTTTCGGAAAACTACGGATATGTTTGCCTGGTGTTGTTTGTACCGTAGTTTTGACTGACTGTTAGACAACTGAACCTAACTTAGCTACACCTAAGGAACTACAGGACCGGTTCAATCAGCGTGTGCTAAAGGACGCCCAGTTGATCACTGACCTAGGAAGTTATGGGCGCAATCAACCGTACACGCACACATGGAGTTGTGTTGACGGGCTCAATCAATCGGGCAGGGTAGCACATACTACCTTTCTTCCAACCAAGTGGCGAGCTTTATTTGTCCATGGTTGGAGAAAAAAATGGATGAATTGCACATCACAAGGATGGCTGGAAGATGGGCTCACCAGAAAAAATTGCAGGGGAGAGCAAAGTAATGCAGCGTGTGCGTTTCTCTGTTTACAAAAAAGAGGTTCCAACCTCTTTTTCCAAAACAGCAAAAAAACCGTGGTTTCAAGAAAACTACAGTTTCTAAAACTGTTGTATTTGTTCATGCCAAACACATCAAAGTATTTAAAACAGCGGATTTATTGAAAACCACGGTATTTCTTGTAAAACTGCAGAAAAACTTCGTTGCCAAACGCAGCCTAGTGTTTTTTTCCTGCAATCTTGAGACCTGGGTAATTTCCTGTGGGTGTAGTGTATATGACTTATAACGTAATGGTATTATCGTTTCGTAGTCTAACAGGCGAACTGAACTTGAGACAGCTATTTCATATGTACTCCTACTATACATCCCTTCAGTAAAATACATTAGAAATATGTTAATTAAGGTTGTATTGTCTACTTGTATGTACTGTAATATCTATATTTTCTGGCATATGTGTGAAACCAAAAATCATTTTATTGTGGAGAAGCTCTGGTGCACAAGGTTGGAATTATGCAATTGCTCAGCTTAATATTTGAAATGTAGGATAACTGGGGTCATACTGTACTGATTTGGTTATTTCTGTGGCTAATCAAATAAAAAGCTGTCAGCTGCTTCATCTGACTGCTCTATCTAATTCACAATTAATGTGGTGTAACGCACATATCAGGGTACCAGTATGCTGGGTAGCACTGATCCCCATTGAAGCAGTATATATGCATACATTTAGCTTGTTTCCGCGTGGATGCTTTTTTAAAATAGGCATAGTCCAGGACCAAGGTGCTGCATTACGGTTGTTTGAATGTTCTGTGCAATCAATATATTCCACATGAGATGTAAGCCATACCATTTGTTGCATTTACATGTTTTGGCAACCTTCAAAGGGTCACATTGTGTGAAACATTTTCTCATCTTACACAAAATATGTTACAGTGGCCTTGTTGTTTGGAGAGACTGCTATTTTGTTCATTCTGTGAATGTGATTCTCTATTGATAGTGTGCCGATATAACAGAAGCAGAAATATTTCTGTACCAGAATACCAAAAGAACAACAAACCAGAAACTAGCAAACCTAATCAAGAGAGCAAAAACCTGAGCCAAAAAGAAGAAATGAACTAGAAAGTTAACAAACTCGGTAGTTGCTTGGACGGTTGGACCGGAGCTTCTGCTTGACATATTTATGTAATGGATGATTGCACACTCTCTTTACGTCAATCAACCCATTTATTGCATCGTTGGCCCTGCTGAACACTTTTTACCGCGTCAAATGATAATTAGTGACTCTGTTTGATGTTTCCATTGTCTTCATGTTGCAGTTGGTATTGCTCGGAGATTCTGGTGTTGGAAAAAGCTGCATCGTTCTTCGGTTTGTCCGCGGTCAGTTCGATCCAACTTCCAAGGTGTGACTGAGCTGCAGATGAAAATGTTACTTTCACCTTAGATGCAATTCCCTCGCTCCATAAGCTCCATTGTTTTAAACCTATTTGTAAATAATTTTAGGTAACTGTTGGTGCATCATTTTTATCACAAACATTGGCGTTGGAGGACTCTACAATAGTGAAGTTTGAAATCTGGGATACTGCTGGACAAGAGAGGTACATATCTGGTGCTTTAGTTATCCTATATAATGTTAGGTACTAACATGTCATTGATGAAGTGAAAGCACTGTTTATGTTTTCTCCACAGGCTTAGTAATATATCGCATGAATTTTTACTTGGTTGCACCCACATGCATTTCTTTTTCAACCAATAAATCAGAACTAATGTGGGAACTTTTCAATTTCAGATATGCTGCCTTGGCACCTCTTTACTACAGAGGAGCTGCTGCTGCGGTTGTTGTCTATGACATAACTAGTCCAGAATCATTCAAGAAAGCACAATATTGGGTGAAGGTAAACTATGCTAAGCCTCTTTCTTCTTATGTTTTGTGGATTGGTTTTGTTGTTATTTCCTTCAGTGCTGGATTTGTATATGTGCTCAAAACTCTACTGTAGTGAAGGTCTGTATTGTACTGTAAGACTGCTGATAGACTAGAAGTATATTGGAGACTGCTGATAGACTAGAAGTATATTGGAGACTGCTGATAGACTAGAAGTATATTGGAGATTACCATCCACTATTTGAAGAATTACGACTTAACAACATTGGAAGTGAGCATAATCGAAGCACTTTCGATTTACTTCTGCGCGCACCTTACAAATATTATTATCAACTTATTTTGTTGATTATAATAGAGTATCAACTTATTCATTTATGCTTCCCACTGTTTCTTTTTTGTTTGAGATTGAATTGTTTGTATTCATAATGTCCTTTTCTATTTCATATCCTGCAGGAACTTCAAAAACATGGCAGTCCTGGTATTGTCATGGTTTTGGTTGGTAATAAAGCTGATCTACATGAAAGTCGTAGTGTACCTTCTCAGGTACTGTTTTACACTTCACGGTGAAGTTGAAATAAATACTTAATGTGCTGTAAAATTATCTGATGATGCTGTAACTTTCTGAAGGAGGCACAAGAGTATGCAGAGAAGAACAGCATGTTATTCATGGAGACGTCCGCAAAAACATCTGATAATATAAATCAAGTATTTGAGGTATGCCCTCTGAGGAGGCTATTTGGTTTCACATAATGCAGAAGAGGAAACGGAACGAATAAAGCTAGCACATAACAAACCCTACTGATAATTGCTAGTGGTATTCTTGCAAAATAATCAAGCTAGCAACATTACAAACCCTTGAATTCCTTGAATTTTAAAGTTTCTTGTGAAACAAATCATTGTCAATCATCAAATGGAAAAAAACTGCATCAGATCATCAATGTCAATCCATGACCATCTTTTTTTTTTTGAAACGAAGGCAAAAGCTTTGCCTCATTCATTGATTAAGAAGAAGAGAGCTGCCTGGTTAATTTATGGAAAACCGGGCAAAAACCGTTACATGCTTGGCCCTGAAGGACAACCAAGCCACAATCCCATGATACAAGCGGACTACTCCCAAATCATAAGACCACAAGACCACAAAGAAAGACAAACTCCCCCATCACGCCACCCCTACAATCTGCTTGCACATGAAATTCAACTTCACAAGTGAGCCCCCACATATCGAAGGTAAATAGAGGACCCAACATCGGCAAAGGCCATGGACCCGAGCACACCTGTGATGACATGTCCAAACACTCGGAGCTATCCATCAAGCAACCGCCGACGCCTTTTCTATAGCGCCACTCTTCTTGCTTCTGCACTTGTTTGATTTCTCCTTCCAAGACGACAGGACGAGAGCTAGCACCACCACTTTTCTTATCCCTGATGGCCTTCTCCTTGAGGAGACATAGTCCCGCGAACACCAACATCGGCTGCCAAATGCTCAGTTCTGCCCGCTCGGCCGTGCGTGGTGCATGAGGCAGAGGCTTGTGGGGGTTGGCGGAAGGTTTTGCCGCGGCGAGGCCCGCGTCATTCAACGCCGTCGGCTCCTGTAGTGGCTCCTCGCCCCCTTCCGGCTTGGCTTCGTGGTCGATGTTGTAGATGCCTTTTTCATGGGCATCGTGCAGCGGATTGCAGAGACCCGTTTAGGTGCTCTTGGTGCCTTGAGAATGGCCACTGCGCCCGCGGATGTCGCAACGCCTGGCGTCCGCTCAGCTTGTTGGCAAGTCTTGCCACATCGCCTTTGACCTGCCCCGTCACCGAGCATCGTGAAGCTCCAGCTCCTCGCCAAGCCAAGATAGAAGCCCCACTCCTTTCCAAGACGTTTCGTCGTGATTCTTGGACATCCATTGTTTCTTCTACTGTTGCCTTTGTGGCCATGGCAGATGTGTCGTTGCGGTCCGCCATGGAGGGACAAGCGGAGCTGCTGCGCTCTGAGCTCCTCAACATGGCTTCTTTTCGACTCGAGGAAACGGTTCAACCTCTGCGCGATGTCGTTGGCTCCATGCAAGGTTGGATGCTTCATATGGGGAACTTTCTTGAGCAAGCTGAGGCTGTTCTGAGTGGGCTCTCGCAGGTGTCACCTGTGTTGCAAACTGCTCCTATGCAGCGCCCCCTGATTGTGTCTGATGTCAACCTTGAGGACGAGAATGGAGATGGGCTTCATGGACGTTTCTCTCCGTGCTGGGGTCGGATCACCGTTATCTGCCTCTGAGGGTTCGTGCATTGATGTGGTTGTGGCTCCGGTGCTACGGATCATGCCCGAGCTTCTGGAGCTGTGTGGGGAGTTGACTCCGCCTCTGTCCGTCGAGCAACTGAAGGTGGACCCCCTCGAGATCTCGGCTGTGGCATTACCGCCATTACCACCCCTCGAGCCCAGCCAGATGCTCGACTTCGAGGAGAAGGGGGATTCCGACGTTGCAATGTCTTGCTCGTCCGAGTCCATTGGGCACATGGTTCCTGTAGGTGATATGGTTGTCGCACCCAGAGCATTGGCTCGTGTGCCTGGGGCTCTCATAGCGAAAGAGATTTGCGATTTCCTCGCTACCTTGGACGCTGCTAACCCTGGATCCGACCATCTCATTTTGATATGCTCGTTCTCAGTTGAATTTTGGCAGACAGTATGACATACATATTTTTTTCCAAATGATTCCCTTGTGTTAACTTTTCATTAAGCTTCATATGTGTACTTAATTTTTGTTGTCAACACACACCTAATAATATTTTGTTCATGTGACAGGAAATCGCGAAGAGGTTGCCCAAGCCAACGGCGTCCTGATAAATAAATAGCTCTCGTGTACTATATTGAGATGGAGTGACACGCTTACAAGTCTGTACCATGTAATGCATGTAAATGCCCGAGGTTAAACTGGGCATTTGATTGGAAATCAAGGATAATGTAAAGCTAGCTTATATTTCATTGTGTTAAGTGCAAGTATTGAGCAAATAAATGGTGTTGACTGTGGATAGATCTTTGTCTGGTTTATGATCTGGAGATGGTCCATAGCCCGCCTAGTTGTGAAGTAGCTGCCCATTACTCCAGTATAAATATATTTAGTAGATCAACCAAGCATATCCATATTTGTTTTTCTTGTGGATCAGTACATGTTATGGTTGCCTCAGGCATGCATGATTACACGAAAAGATGATTTCTAAGTGTAACAAAATTACAAGGGTTTGCATACAAGACGAGCCTAACAATAACAGAGTGTGCCGTTTCAGGATTTTTTTCAGAGCAACTATCTTGCTGTCTACAGGTTGGATCGACCAGGTAATGCAAACTCTTTTTTTTTTTGAAACAGGATACAGAATCTCTTTTGGTGTGTACGGTCCAATGATGATCGGGGAGCGACTACAATAGAAGAAGGACCACGGATGCAAAAATAGAAAAAACGTGTCTTGGCCATCTGATCCTGGATGAAGGGCCCAGATTTTTGTGGGTGGATCTGAACACACATGTACTACATTATTTACACAAAACTATCTCCTCCTTCCCAGGAACGCAACAGACCCAAAATCCTCCAACGCGGCGTAGCTGGGCGATAGCGAGCTTGCCGACGGTGGCGGCGGGCCAGATCCGGTGCCTAGCTGGGCGATTGCGCCCAGTGGAGGTCCAGATCCAGCACCCCACCGTCTTGTCGCCGGCGTCCTGGCTGCCCCGGCAGATCTCCTCTGTGCGGACAAATACTCTGCTCCGTCGTCCTGCCCCGGCGGACCGTCTCAAAGGTACTCTTCTCCGACGTCCAGTGGAAAACCTCGCGCATTCTTCACCCGTCGCTCGCACCCCCGCGTCTAGCTCCGCCATCTGGGAACGCTGGAGAAGAAATCTCCGGCCTTCAGGTATGCTTGCCCGTGAGGTTACTACCAATTTTCTTAATTAATTCTGTAGCATTTATTTAGGAAATCAATTTTTGTTCAACTTTCACTGCATACTGTCCATGTCATCTACATAATATTTTGGGCATAGATCTCTGAAAAGTACTCCTGATTTAAAATTGTGCTTTGGAGCATATGGTGTATCATGTAGGATGAGATTCGAAACTTCTGAATCTTTGGAAATTATATGAATGGCAACATATGCATATCAAGTGTATATTATATATTTTAATCATGACTACCAGTAGCTTGGGAACTTACAATGATTTTTAGGCAAAGGCGAGCAGTATAGTAGCTAACCCACTAGCAAGACAGTAGTATGTTATACATACAGAGAGCTAACGAAAATTACTAAGGACAGAACATCCAATGAAACAAATGTGAACTATAGTGCAGAATCTTTGCTTTATTCGGTGTTGATTAGCCATAACAAAAAACATAATGTTTGCTTAATTGAAAATTTTGACTGGACAGCTAAGTTCATTCTCATCTGGGATATGCTTGCTTTCAACTTGATAGGAATAACAGGGATATCTCTCTGTATCCATGAACAGAAATATTAATCACTGGACAAGCTTGCTATGTTTATACTATATTTTCGAGCACTTTTATATATTGAGATTTCATCCTCTTCTCGGATATTGTACATATGAACAAACTAATCTCATCTACCTATTAAATTACCTGCATGTAAAGTGTTTATAGGCACAAAAACTTTTTTACCTTTTGTATGTACAGTAGAAAAGAAGACTCTCTTTCTGTGTATCTTTTTAATTTGCAGCCTTAACATTGCAATCTTGTAATTGGGGCTGATTTCTCGATTTTCTGCTCTCCATATGATGGATAGGTTGAAGCTCGTCGACTAGTACTAAGTTTGTTTTCCGCTATTTTGCTGCTACATCTTGAACTGAAATGGAGGGAAGTAGTGAGACATCGCCGTTAGGCGAGCCCACAGTTCCAGTAATTGCAAAATTTGTACCAACACTATCAGGTGACAAGACATAGTCCAAAAAGGCAAGAATATTTTGTCATTGCCTAATTTTCCATTAATCCCTTCTGTGAATATATTTTGCCGTATGATATTATTTTCGTTTTCTCTTCACTGGTTTGACATGTGCCTTTGTGCTACAGCATCAAGTTTTTACTTTTGTCATCTACTCCCTCTGTTCGAAAAAGCTTGTCCCTCAAATGGATGTATCTAACACCAACTTAGTGCTAGGTACATCTATTTGAGGGACAAGTTTGGGACAAGCTTTTTCGGAAGGAGGGAGTACGAGTTAGCAAAACAAATTGAATTGCACTCTTAATTGTTCAATACATACATGATCAGTATTAGAGAACATAATTTTCCTATTTCTTTCCTTGTAATGTAAACTATATTTTTTTCCTTGTATTTGTAGATGCATGCTGCTCTGACAAGCGGAAACATCAGGACTACAGATGGATAGAAGAAGCTTTTATCAAAGTCCCCCCTTTCTGACAATTGAGAGAATTTCTCTGCAACTTGACTTTAACTCTGTTGTTGATCAGGCATCTGTACGTGTCTGTGCTCAACTGAATCGTGTTTGCTTGGTGTGATCTCTCCCAAAACAAGAAGCTTGATGAACAAGGAGTAGTAGAACAGGAGGGAAATGCTAGAGCATTTCTGTTATGTACCATCAAGATACTAGAGCATATAATTAAATAACAATGCTTGTTGAATGGTGATCAGATTAGTCCTTAATGCCTGTTGCTGGCCATGTACCAAAAATGGTGCTACCATGTCTCATCAAGATATTTATGCTTGTGATATGCTCAATCTGGGAGAGTCCAGTCTGATGTTTAGTTATACTTCAAAGGGTGGCTTAATTTTATCTATGTACTCACATATTTGTGATAGATATTGACATACTTTGCAGTGACATTCATACTCAACTTCTTTTTGCATAATTAGCGATGTAGTACAAGCCACTAATGTACTGAAATATGCATGGTTTTCATGAAGTAGATACGTGCGAAGATTTTAAGTGGTATAAACTAATAGGATATGGGGCTTCATCACTGTGCAGACTCCACAAGCGGCCGTTGGACAAAATGAATGGAGAATGAAATGAAATACTTGAGGTGGTTACCGCAAAAGTTCCGTTTTATAACTAATTGCTAGTAGGGGGGTTTTCATAAAATACACAATAAGTGGCTGAGATCCTTCCACCAGAATCTGTGCCATCCACCTATGATCCAATGGCCCGGATATGTTTTTCTATTTTTGCACCTGTGGCCCTTTTTCTATTGTAGTCGCTCCCTGATGATCGGGGCATTTGGGCTCACAAGAATCAATCAAGAGACGAAAAGCACAAAATAAAATCTGTTGTGCGTGCAATTTCCTCAACAATCTTACTAAAACCTGCAAATTCTACAGTATGAGTCATGTGTCTGAAGAACGTAATAATAAAGAGAAGAATCAGAATTCGATTCCACCAACAAGGCCGGCCGGGCGGATCTCCTCTAGTCCTGATGGTAGAAGAGAAGCTATCCTGGATGTCTCCCCCTCAAGCGTTCAAGCATCTTTAACAGATGATGTATAATAGGGCAAGTGCTTGAAAATCTGCTTTTTAGGGTATTTGAACCAAAGATAGTGTTTCAACAGATGATGTGTCTGTAAATGACATTGCACTTCTTTTTGGCAACTTCATATTTTAGTCCCAAGTGTTGCATATTTGCAGCACTCCACCTAGCTACCGCAAAATATGTCTGCAGCCGCGCGAAGCCTAAATGCCATGCTGAAAATTGTCACTACCGCACCCGCCTCTTCTCTATGATTGCAATCGGCGGGATCTCGCCATTCCACGCCAACGTAGTGAGCCCCTATCCTCTCTGGGGACACCGCAACTCCGCTGCCCAATCCCACCGCTCCGAACGGTTGCAACAACCCCGTCACAGTCACCAATTCGGGATCAATTGCCGCCTCAAATTGCATTGACCGAACATTCGCTGCCCCTCCGCCTCCCTTAATGGTCGTCGTAGCACCACTGCTCACTGTTGAGGTTGATTAACGGTCGCCTTGACTACCACTTGACCATCACGAGTGAGCCGAATAGCTGCTCCTTCGAAACTTCTGGCTTTCGGTCAGCGCAACGATGAAAAATGCATCGAGAAGACCACCGCAAGGCCTAGCCGGCGCGGCGACCATCTCAACCCCGACAAGCAACCGACCAGATTTCTCCTCATTGCTTAACGGGAGAGAGCACTTCAATCTTGTTTGTCATGAAATTTGCAAAGGCGGTGATTGAAGTATTCGGGGTAGAGTATTTTGAGAGCCTTGCCAAGACATTCGAAGGCTTCTGGAAATGAACAAAGCACGTGGGTTTCCAGGTATGCTCAGCTTAATTGATTGCATGCACTGAAGGTGGAGGAACTACACGGCAACATGGCATGGTCAGTTCAAAGGATGCCGCCATCATTCTTGAAGCCGTGCCCGATCAAGAGACATGGATTTGGCATGCATATGATGGGATCCTGGATCTTGCAATGACATCAGTGTGTTGCAGCAATCGCCACTCTCTGCATGGTTAGCCAATGAAGAATTACCACCGATGAAGTTTCAGGCAAATGGTCGCACATACAACATGGGTTACTACCTTGCAGATGGGATATATCCGAAGTGGGCTACTTTTGTGAATCCAATTTCAAGCCCCCAGGGTAAGAAATAACTACATTTCCATAATTCTCAAGCGCTGCCAGGAAAGATGTGAGAGGGCTTTGGGGATTTTGCAATCCTACTTTGCTATTGTTCGAGGACCGGCTAGGTTTTGGAATCAAGATATCCTTTCGTACATCATCACGACCGCCGTGATCCTGCACACCATGATCATTGAGAGTGAGCATGAGAAAGATTTGGATTACACCTTGTATGAATTAATGGGACAGTCGATGTGACCGCGTAGAAGGGAAGATTGCATCCCATGCTTTCTTGAAGTTGTTGGGATACGAGCGTGCAACTATGCATATTAAAAATTTAATCCTACCACACATATCACCCATGACCATGCTTAGGAGATAGATCACGGGATTACCACTAGAGGCTTAGTCCTTGCGGTTGAAGAAGTGTTGAAGTAGCGCGTCGCCGGAGTCGTCTCCACCTCGGTCTCCCTCGAATAGCTTGGTCACCGGATCCCTCGTATAGGTTCGCTAGAGTAGCGCAAGTGCACTACAACTAATGGTATCCGCACGTATGAGACGAACATCGGGCGGTAGACTGCTAGGACTGATCACACACTTGAGCTAAGTGGAGGTGGCTAGATAGAACACATGCATACCCTAACTGGTGCAATTATTTGAGATCATCTGTTACCGTAATTGGTACCACTCCCTTCCACTTTTTCGATAAAGGGTAAATTTTATTGGCTCTAAATGGAGCATCAAGAGGATACAAACACTATGAGCACACATTCGACCTATGCATGGTTAGGATGCACACAACCAAAACCAACACACATAAAAGATGTTGCAAAGTGATATAATACCAAAGCTAGGAGTAGGCGAGGAAAAAGAAAAAAACAAAGCGATCAGATCCGCAATCGACAAACTATAATAATAACCATATCCGCACCAACCATCTCATGACTCCACATGAACCACGAAGTTCTTCAAGTGCAATGCCTTCAGGAAGGGAGCGACGTTGGCGGATTCGCCGCAACCGAATCCAACCATAAAGGACAGAATCTAGGTTTTCACCATGAAGAATCGGCCAAAGCATATCTGAGCAATGCCTTCAAGAAAGTAATGACGCAAAAAATATCGCCATTGCTAGGTATAACTTGAGCCAGACCTAGGCTTTCACCCTAAAGCTCGAGACCGAATACATGTAGCACCACCAACAAAGCCACTTATGTGTTGTCACCATCATTTTTTGCGATCCAAACAACTACATGCGATGTGCAACCGCCGCCGCTGCACAACCATCCCTTTGCGTCAAACCTTCGACCATAATTTTCATCTCACCGCTAAAGTCAACCATCGGATCTGGAGAGATGTGTTGGAAATATGCCCTAGAGGCAATAATAAATTAGTTATTATTATATTTCCTTGTTCATGATAATCGTTTATTATCCATGCTAGAAATGTATTGATAGGAAACTCAGATACATGTGTGGATACATAGACAACACCATGTCCCTAGTAAGCCTCTAGTTGACTAGCTCGTTGATCAATAGATGGTTACGGTTTCCTGACCATGGACATTGGATGTCATTGATAACGGGATCACATCATTAGGAGAATGATGTGATGGACAAAGACCCAATCCTAAGCCTAGCACAAGATCATGTAGTTCGTATGCTAAAGCTTTTCTAATGTCAAGTATCATTTCCTTAGACCATGAGATTGTGCAACTCCCGGATACCGTAGGAGTGCTTTGGGTGTGCCAAATGTCACAACGTAACTGGGTGGCTATAAAGGTACATTACAGGTATCTCCGAAAGTGTCTGTTGGGTTGGCACGAATCGAGACTGGGATTTGTCACTCCGTGTAAACGGAGAGTATCTCTGGGCCCACTCGGTAGGACATCATCATAATGTGCACAATGTGATCAAGGAGTTGATCACGGGATGATGTGTTACGGAACGAGTAAAGAGACTTGCCGGTAACGAGATTGAACAAGGTATAGGGATACCGACGATCGAATCTCGGGCAAGTATCAGTACCGCTAGACAAAGGGAATTGTATACGGGATTGATTAAGTCCTTGACATCGTGGTTCATCCGATGAGATCATCGTGGAACATGTGGGAGCCAACATGGGTATCCAGATCCCGCTGTTGGTTATTGACCGGAGAGTCATCTCGGTCATGTCTGCATGTCTCCCGAACCCGTAGGGTCTACACACTTAAGGTTCGGTGACGCTAGGGTTATAGAGATATTAGTATGCGGTAACCCGAAAGTTGTTCGGAGTCCCGGATGAGATCCCGGACGTCACGAGGAGTTCCGGAATGGTCCGGAGGTAAAGATTTATATATGGGAAGTCTTGTTTTGGTCACCGGAAAAGTTTCGCGCATTATCGGTATTGTACCGGGAGTGCCGAAAGGGGTCCGGGGGTCCACCAAGGGGGTCCACCTGCCCCGGGGGGCACATGGGCTGTAGGGGTGTGCGCCTTGGCCTATATGGGCCAAGGGCACCAGCCCCAAGAGGCCCATGCGCCAAGAGATGAGGGAAAGGAAGAGTCCTAAAAGGGGAAGGCACCTCCTAGGTGCCTTGGGGAGGATGGACTCCTCCCTGGCCGCACCCTTCCTTGGAGGAAGGGCCAAGGCTGCGCCCCCCCTCTCCCTTGGCCCTATATATAGTGGGGGGAAGGGAGGGCAGCCGCACCTAAGCCCTGGCGCCTCCCTCTCCCTCCCATGACACATCTCCCTCCTCCCGCAGCGCTTGGCGAAGCCCTGTTGGAATCCCGCTACTTCCACCACCACGCCGTCGTGCTGCTGGATCTCCATCAACCTCTCCTCCCCCCTTGCTGGATCAAGAAGGAGGAGACGTCGCTGCTCCGTACATGTGTTGAACGCGGAGGTGCCGTCCGTTCGGTGCTAGGATCATCGGTGATTTGGATCACGACGAGTACGACTCCATCAACCCCGTTCTCTTGAACGCTTCCGCGCGCGATCTACAAGGGTATGTAGATCCACTCCTCCCTCGTTGCTAGATGACTCCATAGATAGATCTTGGTGACACGTAGGAAAATTTTGAATTTATGCTACGTTCCCAACAGTGGCATCATGAGCTAGGTCTATGCGTAGTTTCTATGCACGAGTAGAACACAAAGTAGTTGTGGGCGTTGATTTTGTTCAATATGCTTACCGTTACTAGTCAATCTTGATTCGGCGGCATTGTGGGATGAAGCGGCCCGGACCGACCTTACACGTACTCTTACGTGAGACTGGTTCCACCGACTGACATGCACTAGTTGCATAAGGTGGCTAGCGGGTGTCTGTCTCTCCCACTTTAGTCGGATCGGATTCGATGAAAAGGGTCCTTATGAAGGGTAAATAGCAATTGGCATATCACGTTGTGGTTTTGCGTAGGTAAGAAACGTTCTTGCTAGAAACCCATAGCAGCCACGTAAAACATGCAAACAACAATTAGAGGACGTCTAACTTGTTTTTGCAGGGTATGCTATGTGATGTGATATGGCCAAAAGGATGTGATGAATGATATATGTGATGTATGAGATTGATCATGTTCTTGTAATAGGAATCACGACTTGCATGTCGATGAGTATGACAACCGGCAGGAGCCATAGGAGTTGTCTTAATTTATTTATGACCTGCGTGTCAACATAAACGTCATGTAATTACTTTACTTTATTGCTAACCGTTAGCTGTAGTAGTAGAAGTAATAGTTGACGAGACAACTTCATGAAGACACGATGATAGAGATCATGATGATGGAGATCATGGTGTCATGCCGGTGACGATGATGATCATGGAGCCCCGAAGATGGAGATCAAGAGGAGCAAAGTGATGATGGCCATATCATGTCACTATTTGATTGCATGTGATGTTTATCATGTTTATGCATCTTTGTTTGCTTAGAACGACGGTAGTAAATAAGATGATCCCTCATAAAATTTCAAGAAAGTGTTCCCCCTAACTGTGCACCGTTGCGAAGTTCGTCGTTTCGAAGCACCACGTGATGATCGGGTGTGATAGATTCTTACGTTCGAATACAACGGGTGTTGACGAGCCTAGCATGTACAGACATGGCCTCGGAACACATGCAAAAACTTAGGTTGACTTGACGAGCCTAGCATGTACAGACATGGCCTCGGAACACAGAGAGACCGAAAGGTCGAGCATGAGTCGTATAGAAGATACGATCAACATGAAGATGTTCACCGATGTTGACTAGTCCGTCTCACGTGATGATCGGACACGGCCTAGTTGACTCGGATCATGTAATCACTTAGATGACTAGAGGGATGTCTATCTGAGTGGGAGTTCATAAGATGAACTTAATTATCTGAACATAGTCAAAAGGTCTTCGCAAATTATGTCGTAGCTCGCGCTTCAGTTCTACTGTTTAGATATGTTCCTAGAGAAAATTTAGTTGAAAGTTGATAGTAGCAATTATGCGGACTAGGTCCGTAAACTGAGGATTGTCCTCATTGCTTCATAGAAGGCTTATGTCCTTAATGCACCGCTCAGTGTGCTGAACCTCGAACGTTGTCTGTGGATGTTGCGAACATCTGACATACACATTTTGATAACTACGTGATAGTTCAGTTAAACGGTTTAGAGTTGAGGCACCGAAGACGTTTTGAAACGTCGCGAAACATATGAGATGTTTCGAGGGCTGAAATTGGGATTTCAGGCTCGTGCCCACGTCAAGAGGTATAAGACCTCCGACGATTTTCTTAGCCTGCAAACTAAGGGAGAAAAGCTCAATTGTTGAACTTGTGCTCAGATTGTCTGAGTACAACAATCGCTTGAATCGAGTGGGAGTTGATCTTCCAGATGAAATAGTGATGGTTCTCCGAAGTCATTACCACCAAGCTGCTTGAGCTTCGTGATGAACTATAATATATCAGGGACATATATGATGATCCTTGAGATATTCGCGATGTTTGACACCACAAAAGTAGAAATCAAGAAGGAGCATCAATTGTTGATGGTTGGTGAAACCACTAGTTTCAAGAAGGGCAAGGGCAAGAAAGGGATACTTCATGAAACGACAAGTCAGTTGCTGCTCAAGTGAAGAAACCCAAAGTTGAACCCAAGCCCGAGACTAAGTGCTTCTGTAATAAAGGGGAACAGCCACTGGAGCAGAATTACCCTAGATACTTGGTAGATAGAAGGCTGGCAAGGTCGATAGAAGTATATTGGATATACATTATGTTAATGTGTACTTTACTAGTACTCCTAGTAGCACCAGGGTATTAGATACCGGTTCGGTTGCTAAGTGTTAGTAACTCGAAATAAAAGCTACGGAATAAACGGAGACTAGCTAAAGGTGAGCTGACGATATGTGTTGGAAGTGTTTCCAATGTTGATATGATCAAGCATCGCACGCTCCCTCTACCATCGAGATTGGTCGTTTGGTGTTTGCGTTGAGCATAGACATGATTGGATTATGTCTATCGCAATACGGTTATTCATTTAAGGAGAATAACAGTTACTCTGTTTATTTGAATAATACCTTCAATGGTCTTACACCTGAAATGAATGGTTTATTGAATCTCGATCGTAGTGATACACATGTTCATGCCAAAACAAGATAGTAATGATAGTACCACCTACTGTGGCACTGTCATTAAGTCATATTGGTAAAACGCATGAAGAAGCTCCATGTTGATGGATCTTTGGACTCACTCGATTTTTGAAAAGTTTGAGACATGCGAACCATGTATTGGTGTATATATGCATGAAGAAACTCCATGCAAATGGACCGTTTGGACTCACTTGATTTTGAATCACTTGAGACATGCAAATCATACCACATGGGCAAGATGACTGAAAGCATGTTTCAGTAAAATGGAACTAGAAAGCAACTTGTTGGAAGTAATACATTTTGATGTGTGCAGTCCAATGAGTGCTGAGGCATGTAGTGGATATCGTTATGTTCTTACTTCACAGATGATTTGAGTAGATGTTGAGTATATTTACTTGATGAATCACGAGTCTGAATTATTGAAAGGTTCAAGTAATTTCAGGGTGAAGTTGAAAGATCGTCGTGACAAGAGGATAAAATATCTATGATATGATCATAGAGATGAATATCTGAATTACGAGTTTGGCACAGAATTAAGACATTGTGGAAATTGTTTCACAACTAATACAGCCTGGAACACCATAGTGTGATGGTGTGTCTGAACATCATAACTACACCCTATTGGATATGATGCATACCATGATGTCTCTTATCGAATTACCACAATAATTTATGGGTTAGGCATTAGAGACAACCACATTCACTTTAAATAGGGCACCACGTAATTCCGATGAGATGACACCGTATGAACTATGGTTTAGAGAAACCTAAGCTGTCATTTCTTAAAAGTTTGGGGCTGCGACGCTTATGTGAAAAAGTTTCAGGCTGATAAGCTCGAACCCAAAGCGGATAAATGCATCTTCATAGGACACCCAAAACAGTTGGGTATACCTCCTGTCTCAGATCCGAAAGCAATAAGGGATTGTTTCTAGAATCGGGTCCTTTCTCGAGGAAAAGTTTCTCTCGAAAGAATTGAGTGGGAGGATGGTGGAGACTTGATAAGGTTGTTGAACCGTCTCTTCAACTAGTGTGTGGCAGGGCACAGGAAGTTGTTCCTGTGGCACCTACACCAATTGAAGTGGAAGCTTATGATAGTGATCATGAAACTTCAGATCAAGTCACTACCAAACCTCGTGGGATGACAAGGATGCGTACTACTTCAGAGTGGTACGTAATCCTGTCTTGGAAGTCATGTTGCTAGACAACAATGAACCTACGAGCTATGGAGAAGCGATGGTGGGCCCGGATTCCGATAAATGGCTCGAGGCCATAAAATCGAGAGAGGATCCATGTATGAAAACAAAGTGTAGACTTTGGCAGAACGGCTCGATGGTCGTAATTGAGTACAGATGGATTTTAAAAGGAAGACGGACAATGATGGTAAGTATCACCATTAAGAAAGCTCGACTTGTCGTTAAGATTTTTCCGACAAGTTCAAGGAGTTGACTTGATGAGACTTTCTCACTCGTAGCGATGCTAAGAGTCTGTTGGAATTATATTAGCGATTACTGCATTATTTATGAAATCTTGCAGATAGGATGTCAAAACATTGTTTCCTCGACGATTTTCTTGAGGAAAGGTTGTATGTGATACAACCGGAAGGTTTTGTCAATCCTGAAAGATGCTAACAAGTATGCAAAGCTCCAGCAATCCTTCTAAGGACTGGAGTAAGCATCTCGGAGTTGGAATGTATGCTTTGATGAGATGATCAAAGATTTTGGGTGTATACAAAGTTTATGAGAAACTTGTATTTCCAAAGAAGTGAGTGGGAGCACTATAGAATTTCTGATGAGTATATGTTGTTGACATTGTTGATCAGAAATGACGTAGAATTTCTGGAAAGCATATAGGGTTATTTGGAAAGTGTTTTTCAATGGAAAGCCTGGATTAAGCTACTTGAACATTGAGCATCAAGATCTATAAGGATAGATCAAAACGCTTAATGGTACTTTCAAATGAGCACATACCTTGACATGATCTTGAAGGTGTTCAAGATGGATCAGTCAAAGGAGTTCTTGCCTGAGTTGTAAGGTATGAAGTTAAGACTTAAAGCTCGACCACGGCAGAAGAAAGAGGAAGGACGAAGGTCGTCCCCTATGCTTTTGTCATAGGCTCTATACGGTATGCCATGCTGAGTACCGCACCTGATGTGTGCCTTGCCACATATCTGGCAAGAGGGTACAAAGGTAATCTAGGAGTAGATCACCAGATAGCGGTCTAAATTATCCTTAGAGGAATAAGGATATGTTTCTCGGTTATGGAGGTGATAAAGAGTTCGACGTAAAGAGTTACGTCGATGCAAGCTTAACACCTATCCGGATAGCTCTGAGTAGAGATACCGGATACGTATAATGGAGCAACAATTTAGAATAGCTCCAAGTAGAACAGTTATTTGAAATGGCACCAAATATAGCGTAGTAGCTGCATCTACAAGATGACATAGAGATTTGCGAAGTACATACGGATCTGAAAGATTCAGACCCGTTGACTATAACATCTCTCACAAGCTGTAGGATCGAAAGTATGTCTAGAAGGGGGGGGGGTGATTAGACTACTTGACCAAATAAAAACTTAACCTTTTCCCAATTTTAGTTCTTGGCAGATTTTAGCTATTTTGGGACAAGTCAAGCAATCATCACACAATTCAAGCAAGCATGCAAAGAGTATATTGGCAGCGGAAAGTAAAGCATGCAACTTGCAAGAATGTAAAGGGAAGGGTTTGGAGAATTCAAACGCTATTGGAGACACGGATGTTTTTCCCGTGGTTCGGATAGGTGGTGCTATCCTACATCCACGTTGATGGAGACTTCAACCCACGAAGGGTAACGGTTGCGCGAGTCCACACAGGGCTCCACCCAAGGGTAACGGTTGCGCGAGTCCACACAGGGCTCCACTCACGAAGGGTCCACGAAGAAGCAACCACCCACAAAGGGTCCACGAAGAAGCAACCTTGTCTATCCCACCATGGCCATCGCCCACACAGGACTTGCCTCACTAGCGGTAGATCTTCACGAAGTAGGCGATCTCCTTGCCCTTACAAACTCCTTGGTTCAACTCCACAATCTTGTCGGAGGCTCCCAAGTGACACCTAGCCAATCTAGGAGACACCACTCTCCAAGAAGTAACAAATGGTGTGTAGGTAATGAACTCCTTGCTCTTGTGCTTCAAATGATAGTCTCCCCAACACTCAACTCTCTCTCATAGGATTTGGATTTGGTGGAAAGAAGGTTTGAGTGGAAAGCAACTTGGGAAGGCTAGAGATCAAGATTCATATCGTAGGAATGGAATATCTTGGTCTCAACACATGAGTAGGTGGTTCTGTCTCAGAACATATGAGTTGGAATGATGTGTGTGTTCTGATGGCTCTCTCATCGAATGAGGAGGAGGTGGAGGGGTATATATAGCCTCCACACAAAATCCAACCGTTACACAGTTTTCCAATCTCGGTGGGACCGAACCAATAAACTCGGTCGGACCGAAAATGTAAACCTAGTGACCGTTAGTGATTTTCGGTGGGACTGACATGCAACTCGGTAGGACCGATATGGTTAGGGTTTGGGCATAACGTTATCTCGGTGAGACCGATTACACAAACTCGGTGAGACCGAATTTGGTAATTAGCTAACCAGAGAGTTGGTCAGGCAAACTCGGTGGGACCGATTTGCTCTTTCGGTGAGACCGAGTGGAACTCGGTGAGACCGAAAAGTTACAAAGGGGAAACACTGAGTTTACATTGCAATCTCGGTGGGACCGATTTGCTCTTTCGGTGAGACCGAAAAGTTACGAAAGGGAAACAGAGAGTTTGCAACCCCATCTCGGTGAGACTGAGATCCTTATCGGTAGAACCGAATTGCTAGGGTTTTGGCAGTGGCTAATGACAAGTGAAACTCGGTGGCGCCGGATAGGAAGAATCGGTAGGACCGAGTTTGGCTTAGGGTTTAGGTCATATGTGGATATGGGAAAGTAGTTGAGGGTTTTGGAGCATATCACTAAGCACATGAAGCAAGAGGCTCATTAAGCAACACCTCATCCCTCCTTGATAGTATTGGCTTTTCCTAAAGACTCAATGTGATCGTGGATCACCAAAGTATAAAATGAAGAGTCTTGAGCTTTTGAGCTTGAGCCAATCCTTTGTCCTTAGCATTTTGAGGGTTCCACTTTCACATCCATGCCATGCCAATCATTGAGCTTTCCTGAAATAATCATCTTGAAATAGCATTAGCTCAATGAGCTATATGTTGTTATGAATTACCAAAACCACCTAGGGATAGTTGCACTTTCACAAGCATAACATGTTCAAACCTAGAACTCATCGAGTGTTAATCACATGGTAATGTGAACTAGATTATTGACTCTAGTAAACTCTTTGGGTGTTAGTCACATGGGGATGTGACCTTGAGTGTTAATCACATATCTATGTGAACTGGATTATTGACTCTAGTGCAAGTGGGAGACTGTTGGAAATATGCCCTAGAGGCAATAATAAATTAGTTATTATTATATTTCCTTGTTCATGATAATCGTTTATTATCCATGCTAGAATTGTATTGATAGGAAACTCAGATACATGTGTGGATACATAGACAACACCATGTCCCTGGTAAGCCTCTAGTTGACTAGCTCGTTGATCAATAGATGGTTACGGTTTCTTGACCATGGAAATTGGATGTCATTGATAACGGGATCAAATCATTAGGAGAATGATGTGATGGACAAAGACCCAATCCTAAGCCTAGCACAAGATCATGTAGTTCGTATGCTAAAGCTTTTCTAATGTCAAGTATCATTTCCTTAGACCATGAGATTGTGCAACTCCCGGATACCGTAGGAGTGCTTTGGGTGTGCCAAATGTCACAACGTAACTGGGTGGCTATAAAGGTACACTACAGGTATCTCCGAAAGTGTCTGTTGGGTTGGCACGAATCGAGACTGGGATTTGTCATTCCGTGTAAACGGAGAGGTATCTCTGGGCCCACTCGGTAGGACATCATCATAATGTGCACAATGTGATCAAGGAGTTGATCATGGGATGATGTGTTACAAAACGAGTAAAGAGACTTGCCGGTAACGAGATTGAACAAGGTATCGGGATACCGACGATCGAATCTCGGGCAAGTATCATACCGCTAGACAAAGGGAATTGTATACGGGATTGATTAAGTCCTTGACATCGTGGTTCATTCGATGAGATCATCGTGGAACATGTGGGAGCCAACATGGGTATCCAGATCCCGCTGTTGGTTATTGACTGGAGAGTCATCTCGGTCATGTCTACATGTCTCCCGAACCCGTAGGGTCTACACACTTAAGGTTCGGTGACGCTAGGGTTATAGAGATATTAGTATGCGGTAACCCGAAAGTTGTTCAGAGTCCCGGATGAGATCCCGGACGTCACGAGGAGTTCCGGAATGGTCCGGAGGTAAAGATTTATATATGGGAAGTCTTGTTTTGGTCGCCGGAAAAGTTTCGTGCATTATCGGTATTGTACCGGGAGTGCCGAAAGGGGTCCAGGGGTCCACCAAGGGGGTCCACCTGCCCCGGGGGGCCACATGGGCTGTAGGGGTGTGCGCCTTGGCCTATATGGGCCAAGGGCACCAGCCCCAAGAGGCCCATGCGCCAAGAGATAAGGGAAAGAAAGAGTCCTAAAGGGGGAAGGCACCTCCTAGGTGCCTTGGGGAGGATGGACTCCTCCCTAGCCGCACCCTTCCTTGGAGGAAGGGCCAAGGCTGCGCCCCCCTCTCCCTTGGCCCTATATATAGTGGGGTGAAGGGGGGCAGCCGTACCTAAGCCCTGGCTCCTCCCTCTCCCTCCCATGACACATCTCCCTCCTCCCGCAGTGCTTGGCGAAGCCCTGTTGGAATCCCGCTACTTCCACCACCACGCCGTCGTGCTGCTGGATCTCCGTCAACCTCTCCTCCCCCCTTGCTGGATCAAGAAGGAGGAGACGTTGCTGCTCCGTACATGTGTTGAACGCGGAGGTGCCGTCGGTTCAGCGCTAGGATCATCGGTGATTTGGATCACGACGAGTACGACTCCATCAACCCTGTTCTCTTGAACGCTTCCGCGTGCGATCTACAAGGGTATGTAGATCCACTCCTCCCTCGTTTCTAGACGACTCCATAGATAGATCTTGGTGACATGTAGGAAAATTTTGAATTTATGCTACGTTCCCCAACAAGATGAACCCTCTTTGAAGACCTTGCGTTGCCAACCGCTGTCGTGGAGCCATAGGAGGTTGTTGTAGTCTGCACGCACCACCATCCGACTGGTCGTATCTGGATCACAACCACCACCCTCCGAGGATGGCGCACCCGCATGGAGAGAAGAAAAACCCGCCATGGAGCCTCACAGTAGCCGAACCAAGGAAGCTAGATCTGGCCGAGAACGACCTGATATAGCCGTCCCACGCAGCGCCTCGCCGCACAACACGCGGATAAGGAGGCAGGCCACTAGCCCAGCTTTGCCGAAACCGAGCAGCCATGATGAGTGTTATTTTTACACTCCTCTACAATGAGTTTAAACCGATATATTTCATTAAAACCAAGATATTCGCTCCGATATTGCCACTAATGACTAATAAATGCATATGATTCCAAATATCCTATCTTTATTTTGTTTCTATAGGAAATTGGCCAGGGTTCGGACGAAATCAAGCCAATACATGGAAAAGGAGTAAAGTGGTGAGAGAGGAGATCAAGTGGGAGGCGCACCAGAAGAGATAGAGCAAAAGACGGTGTTTCTTATGACCACGCCCGCTCGTATGTGCGGTCGTATGCCATGGAAACCAAGGCGTCTCGTCCACCTGAAAGAAAAAATTCATAATGAAATATTTAAAATTCATAATGGAGACAAGAATCATTGTGGCAAAGATAAAAGGATCTTCAATCATGAAGAAAAATTATCTAAGTCATGATTTCAGCAAAACACTCAGATAATTGTGGAATTATTTCTTACCGATATGCTTTTATTAATTTTGGGGATATGCACTTGAAACAACAACATGTACACCAAACAGAGCACCACCTTATAGTCTGGCAAGACAACACCATATGAGTTATGGGGTACCCAATCCAGATAAATGCTAATTTTTTGGTGACCCCAAAACATAATTGGGTATTCCTTCTACCAAAAGTTCAAGGACAAAGTGTTTGTCGCAAATAATGAACACTTCCTCAAGGAGTTTTCTTGCTAAAGAAGTAAGTGGGAGGACAGTGGAGCTTGATAATATTACCGAATCTCTGGCGGAATTAAAAGGGATTAACAAATCGGAAGTTCTTCCAAGAGTTATCCACACAACTGAGCCATGAGTTACTACACCTGTAGAAGCTTGCAACTGAACTTCGTAGATCAGGAAGAGTTTATGAACCTCCTGAATAATCTTAGAGTGAGATATTCATCTTAGAGGAAGATGAACTTGTGCACTACAAGGAAGCGATGGCGATGCCCAGCTCGAAGGAATGGCTTATATCCATGCACACCAAAATGGAGTTCATATACAGTTAAGTTTGGAACTTGGTTGATCCTCCAGAAGCCATAGAGATCATATACGGCAATTACGTTTAGAACTTGGTTGATCCTTCATAAGGTATGAAGTAAATGGGATGGATGTCAAAACTAGTTTCCTAAATGGAAAGGATGCATGAATGATAAAACGGGAAAGTTATATAGATCCTCAGAATACCGGATGAGTGTGCAAGCTTCAAAAGGTTTTTGTGTTTTGAAGCAAGTAAGGAGCTGGAATCAAGATGAGTAAACCCCATCATTTTACCCTTAATGGAAACAATACAAATACGTGCCTCGCTACCCTTTCCGTCACGAGGTGAGTACACAGTGCAAGATTGAATCCATTACAAAGCACCTCTCCCACTGAAGATAAATTAATCTAGTTGGCCAAACCAAATGGATAGATCAGAGAGAAATACAAAGCTGTAACAATCATGCATAACAAATTACAACAAAGACTCAATTACTTCCAATGAATAATCTGATCATAAACGCACAATTCATCAAATCCCAACAAACACAGCAAAAGAAGATTACATCCGATAGAACTCCATGGAGATCATGGAGAACTTTGTATCAAAGATCAAAGAGAGAGAAGAAGCCATCTAGCTACTAGATATGGACCTATAGATCTGTGGTAAACTACTCACACATCATTGGAGGGGAGCAAAGGTTGATGTAGAAGCCTGTCGTGATCGATTACCCCTCCAGTAGAGTACCAGAAAAGGCCTCCAGAGGGGATTGCAGAAGGATAGATTCTTGCAGCGGCGAAAAAAGTGTTTCGGGTGGCTCTCTGTTGGTCTTAGGATTTATGGGAATTTATGGAGGTTGGAATTAGGTCAAACGGAGCTCCGTGGGTCCCATAAGCTCAGGGGGCACACCCCCTAGGGGCACGCCTGCTGAGCTTGTGGTGCTCTCATAGCTCCCCTGGTCTCCTCCCAAGGCTCCTAGGGTCCCTTCTAGTCCAGAAAAAATCATTGTAAAGTTTTATCATGTTTCGACTTCATTTGGTATTGATTTCCTAAAAAACTAAAAACATGCAGGAAACAAGAACTGGGACTTGGCACTGAGTTAATAGGTTAGTTTCCAAAAATGATATAAAATTACATATAAAGCATCTAGAATTGATAGTATAATAGCATAAAACAATAAAAAAATTAGATACATTGGAGACATATCATACACCGTTTTCTACTCTGTTCTCTTTATGCATTTTGGTCCAGGGCTTCGTACGACCCTTCATACGAGTGGTTGTACTCGCATAATAGGTCGTCATTCGCTCCGGTCTTCTATTGCGTTCTAGCCAAAGTTTCATACGACCATTTATACGAGCGGTTATACTCATATGAAAGGTCATCGATCTCTTTGGACACTATGATGTCTGGTTCACTCCTTCTGTGTGAGCACACATACAAGCTCGTTCGCTCATACGTTAAGCCTTCTTTTGCTCTGTTGCTATTTCTGCAATATTTCCTCCTCTTTTATCATTTCTTCAATATTTCTCCTACAACAGAAAGTCATAATAGACTCCCTCGAGTGTTGTTTATCCAAAATCTTTCATGAGAGCATTCTAACTAAAATATATACTCATTAAACTTAATAAAATGATGGGTTGCCTCCCACTAAGCATTGGATTTTATGTTGCTAAGCTCAACCTTGTACCTCAGGGTGATCTTAGGTCTCCGGTGGCCTGAGATTCGCCTTATTTACCACACATATTCGTTTGGGTGGTGGAATGTACTCATCTTCCCTCCAGGTTTCTTCGGGAAATATCTCATGATTTCTTCGTATTTTTTTTATGAAAATGACTTTCCCTTCTACACAATCCAACATTGCACCCATGCTATTCAAAAATGGTCTCTCAAGGATGATAGATAATTTTGCATCTTCACGCATATTGAGTATAATAAAATCAATGGGTATGATATGCCCATCTTATCTCAGTGGCACATCTTCGGCCACTCCTATTGGTTTCTTTGTAGACTTATGGGACATCTGCAAGGTTATGCCTGCAGGGATACACTCTCCCAAGTTCAACCTGCGATAGAGAGCTAGAGGCATCACAGTGACTCTAGCTCCAATATCACAAAGAGCATTATTTATATTAATGTTACCAATTGAACAAGAGATTGTAGGTATACCTGGATCTACTAGATTTGCTGCTACCTTGTCCTCGAATGGGTACTTCGTTATCATGGCCACCTGTTCTTTCAAATTCCAACTTCTTTCATTGTTCACAATATCACGCACGAACTTAGCAAAAGTTGGAATATTTAATGTATCACTTACATGCAATGAAACTCTAAGATTCGATATAGCTTGCAACAAGGATGAATAGAGTTCATTGTTTGAACATGCCTAACAACTTTAGGTTAAGGAAGGGTTTTCTTCATTTTAACTTTCTCTTTTTCTTTCTCCTTCTATTTACCTTTATCTTGATTTCTTGAAGCTTGATTACTTTCTCCCCTAGTTGGATAGGGTGGTTTAGTTCTCTTTTCCACCCTAGGTTCTTCAGGCATGTCAGCTTTTGGGACAACTTCTTCGTTATTATCATTACCATCAAAAGTTTCTAGTCGGTGTCAAACTCTTTGTCATTCTTCCCTTCTGCTTCATTATTTTGTGCATCTTATATGGTGGGTTTATGGTACTGGCGAAAGTTGCGCGGTACTAGAGAGGCTAGCAATGGTGGAAGGGTGAGAGTGTGTATAATCCATGGACTCAACATTAGTCATAAAGAACTCACATACTTATTGCAAAAATCTATTAGTTATCGAAACAAAGTACTACACACATGCTCCTAGGGGGATATATTGGTAGGAAAAGACCATCGCTTGTCCCCGACCGCCACTCGTAAGGAATACAATCAAAAAATAAATCATGCTCCGACTTCATCACATAACGGTTCACCATATGTGCATGCTACGAGAATCACAAACTTTAACACAAGTATCTCTCAAATTCACAACTACTCAACTAGCATGACTCTAATATCACCATCTTCATATCTCAAAACAATCATCAAGTATCAACCTTCTCATAGTATTCAATGCACTTTATATAAAAGTTTTTATTATACCCATCTTAGATGCCCATCATATCAGGACTAGTTTCATAACCAAAGCAAACTACCATGCTGTTCTAAAGACTCAAAATAATATAAGTGAAGCACGGGAGTTCATCTATTTCTATAAAATAAAACCACCGCCATGCTCTAAGAAGATATAAGTGAAGCACTAGAGCAAACGACAAACTACTCCGAAAAATATAAGTGAAGCTCAATGAGTAGTCGAATAATTAAGCAACTATGTGAAGACTCTCTAACATTTAAGAATTTCAGAACTTGGTATATTATTCAAACAGCAAGCAAAGCAAAAGAAAATAAAATGACGCTCCAAGCAAAACACATACCATGTGGTGAATAAAAATATAGCTCCAAGTAAAGTTACCGATGAACGAAGACAAAAGAGGGGATGCCTTCCGGGGAATCCCCAAGCTTAGGCTCTTGGTTGTCCTTGAATATTACCTTGGGGTGCCTTGGGCATCCCCAAGCTTAGGCTCTTGCCGCTCCTCATTCCATAGTCCATCGAATCTTTACCCAAAACTTGAAAACTTCACAACACAAAACTCAACAGAGAACTCGTAAGCTCCGTTAGTATAAGAAAATAAATCACCACTTAGGTACTGTTGTGAACTCATTATAAATTCACATTGGTGTTAAACCTACTGTATTCCAACTTCTCTATGTTTCATACACTCCGATACTAGCCATAGATTCATCAAAATAAGCAAACAACACACGAAAAACAAAATCTGTCAAAAACAGAACAGTCTGTAGTAATCCGTATCAAACGTATACTTCTGGAACACCAAAAATTCTGAAATAAATTCCTGGACGTGAGAAATTTATCTATTAATCATCTTCAAAAGTAATTAACTAAATAGCACTCTCCAGTAAAAATGGCAGCAAATCTCGTGAGCGCTAAAGTTTCTGTTTTTTACAGCAAGATCACAAAGACTTTCCCCAAGTCTTCCCAAAGGTTCTACTTGGCACAAACACTAATTAAAACATAAAACCACATCTAAACAGAGGCTATATGAATTATTTATTACTGAAAATAACCAAAAAGCAAGGAACAAAAACAAAATTGGGTTGCCTCCCAACAAGCGCTATCGTTTAACGCCCCTAGCTAGGCATGATGATTTCAATGATGCTCACATAAAGGATAAGAATTGAAACATAAAGAGAGCATCATGAAGAATATGACTAGCACATTTAAGTCTAACCCACTTCCTATGCATAGGGATTTTGTGAGCAAACAACTTGAGGGAACAAGAATCAACTTGCATAGGAAGGTAAAACAAGGATAACTTCAAAATTTTCAACACATAGAGAGGAAACTTGATATTATTGCAACTCCTACAAGCATATAGTCCTCCCTCATAATAATTTTCAGTAGCATCATGAATTAATTCAACAATATAACCATCACATAAAGCATTCTTTTCATGATCTACAAGCATAGAAATTTTACTACTCTCCACATAAGCAAAATTCTTCTCGTTCGGAATAGTGGGAGTATCATAAGAAACTCGAATACTATAAATTGTTTCCACATTAAAAGAGTAATGTTTAGAAAAAGGGTAATCATAATCATGACAAGTTTTATAAATATAATCATCACTACTTTTTATAGCATAAGTTTCATCACAATAATCATCATAAATAGGAGGCATGCTATCATCATAATAAATTTGCTCATCAAAACTTGCAAGACTAAAAATATCATCTTCATTAAACATAGCATCCCCAAGTTTGAGACAAACATTAATTGCAGCAAATACATTATCAAACATGTCATTCTCATCAAACATAGCATCCCCAAGCTTGGGCCTTTTCATATCATAAGCATAATCACTCTCATCATTGATAGTATGGATAGCACCAATAGTATAACAATTATCATCATCACAATGAGTAATAGGAGCAACATCATTTGGGAGGGATACATTTTTTACCTTTGCTCCTCCGTCTTTTCTTTCTCTTCTTCACATCATGTGTGGGTTTAATCCTCTTTTTGGAGCTCCTTATTAATGAGATTGGTTGAATAGAAGGCTCCTCCTCGTTACCTGATTCATCATAAGAAATAATAGGAGGATATTGGGAAGTCTCTTCACTTTCATTAGTATTCTCTTCATCTTCTATTTGTTTTCTTGTCTTAATGTAATTGACAATATAAGGATTTTCAATGCAATTCACCACACAATACATATAAATTTCCTCTAGATCAAAATCAAGAACTTTATCAAGGGAAAATTCTGGAATATCCTTAGTTATATGTTTCATTTCTTCATAACCCAGAAGCAAACTAAGTTCATTCTGATGCGCGAGGGAAATCAAGTCATCACAATTTTTGGACACGATTCGATCATGAAACAATTTGCATTGGATACTTAAATGACCACGTTCATTGCAAAGTTCACAAGGATGGCTAAGAAAATTTAAATTTTCAGCACAAACATCTAGACTTTCTTGCAACCATTTAGTTTGTAAATACTTATGCCTCTTGTAAAATCTATCTTCCCTATTTGGTGTGTACTTGCAAACTCTATGCACTCCACAAAAATTGACATGCTTATAAGAGACATTTTCATCATGACTAGTGCAATCATCATTAGTACTATGGGTATTCAAAGAGTTCATACTAACAACATTACCATCATGCTCATCATTCAAAGATTTAGTGCCAAACATTTTAATGCATTCTTCTTCTAGCATTTTGGCACAATTGTCGGAATCCTTATTGTCATGAAAGATATTAAAAAGATGAAGCATATGAGGTACCCTTAGTTCCATTTTTTGTAGTTTTCTTTTATAAACTAAACTAGTGATAAAACAAGAAACTAAAAGATTCGATTGCAAGATCTAAAGATATACCTTCAAGCGCTAACCTCCCCGGCAACGGCGCTAGAAAAGAGCTTGATGTCTACTACACAACCTTATTCTTGTAGACGTTGTTGGGCCTCCAAGTGCAGAGGTTTGTAGGACAGTAGCAAATTTCCCTCAAGTGGATGACCTAAGGTTTATCAATCCATGGGAGGCGTAGGATGAAGATGGTCTCTCTCAAACAAGCCTGCAACCAAATAACAAAGAGTCTCTTGTGTCCCCAACACACCCAATACAATGGTAAATTGTATAGGTGCACTAATTCGGCGAAGAGATGGTGATACAAGTGCAATATGGATGGTAGATATAGGTTTTTGTAATCTGAAAATATAAAAACAGCAAGGTAACTAATGATAAAAGTGAGCACAAACGGTATTGCAATGCTAGGAAACAAGGCCTAGGGTTCATACTTTCACTAGTGCAAGTTCTCTCAACAATAATAACATAATTGGATCATATAACTATCCCTCAACATGCAACAAAGAGTCACTCCAAAGTCAATAATAGTGGAAAACAAACGAAGAGATTATTGTAGGGTACGAAACCACCTCAAAGTTATCCTTTCTGATCGATCTATTCAAGAGTCCGTAGTAAAATAACACAAAGCTATTCTTTCCGTTCGATCTATCATAGAGTTCGTACTAGAATAACACCTTAAGACACAAATCAACCAAAACCCTAATGTCACCTAGATACTCCAATGTCACCTCAAGTATCCGTGGGTATGATTATACGATATGCATCACACAATCTTAGATTCATCTATTCAACCAACACAAAGAACTTCAAAGAGTGCCCCAAAGTTTCTACTGGAGAGTCAAGACTAAAACGTGTGCCAACCCCTATGGATAAGTTCACGAGGTCACGGAACTTGCAAGTTGATCACCAAAACATACATCAAGTGGATCACGTGATATCCCATTGTCACTACAGATAAGCACATGCAAGACATACATCAAGTGTTCTCAAATCCTTAAAGACTCAATCTAATAAGATAACTTCAAAGGGAGAACTCAATCCATTACAAGAGAGTAGAGGGGGAGAAACATCATAATATCCAACTATAATAGCAAAGCTCGCGATACATCAAGATTGTGCCGAATCAAGAACACGAGAGAGAGAGAGATCAAACACATAACTACTGGTACATACCCTTAGCCCCGAGGGTGAACTACTCCCTCCTCGTCATGGAGAGCGCCGGGATGATGAAGATGGCCACCGGAGAGGGATTCCCCCCTCCGGAAGGGTGCCGGAACGGGTCTAGATTGGTTTTCGGTGGCTACGGAGGCTTCTGGCGGTGGAACTCCCGATCTAGGTTATGTTCTGGGGGTTTCTGTATATATAATATGTTTTGGCATCGAGAACAAGTCATGGGGGTCTCCGGGCTGTCCACGAGGTAGGGAGGCGCGCCCCCACCCTCGTGGACAGCCCGGGACTCTTCTCGCCGAACTCTTTTACTCCATGGCCTTCTTATGGTCCAAAAATAAGTTTCGTGAAGTTTCAGGTCAATTGGACTCCGTTTGTGTTGTGGAATTGTCACGACAGATGTCCTAGTGTGAGGACTTAGTCGTGAGGCCAACGCATCTTTGTAGTAGCTTGAGAGGGGTTGAGAGAAATTGAGAGACGCAACATAAGACAAGGATTTAGACAGCTTCGGGCCCCAAGAAACATCATCCGGTAATAGCCCTAAATGATGTTTGTGGCTAGATCTCATTATGCTCATGAGAGAGTCACCGCATAAGCCGGCTCCCCCTTTGTGTCTAGCCCTAGATCTTGTTTCTCTGTCCCTCTTGGGGTGCCCTGCCCCTCCTTATATATGTTGAAAGGGCGGGTTACATGACTAGTCATAGTAGGATTAGGATTACTCTATTACAAGTGGAGTCCTAGTCTTGCTTCCTTTGTAGGAGAATATTCCTTAGGCCTTTCTTCTTAAGCTGACCCATCATAACGTGAGCCGGCCTTCTGGGACTTGGGCTTTGTTGTCCATCTGACCCACCCGCCGGGTTACTAATGAGTCGTCAAGATCAGGTGGGTTATCTGTGAATCGCCAAGCTCCAGGCGGGTCACCAGTGAGTCGCCATGCTCCAACCGGGTCATACATCCAACGGGTTACACCGCGGGGTATATCCCCGACATTAGCCCCCAGTTTAATTTGGATTTATCCATGTTAAACTGATATGGTACATAAACACAAATACAAATTTGACAGGTTGTGCTCTGGGTAAAAAAATTTGTAAGCCGGCACCTGATCATCCTTAAGTCCTTGTCATTTTCTCCTTCTAGAAAATCCGGGTCAATAGGCCGGCTTCATAATCAACTTGCTTGTAAAAGAAATATTGTAAATAAAGAATCCATTTGATTCGGTCTTCAGTGCTCTGATTCAAAAGTATTGGCCTTCAAATATTCAACTGATATTCAGCCGGCTTGAAGATGTAGAAACTTGCCGGTTTATGATTACCACCATTGTCGGGTTATAAAAACTGATAATTCCGGGTCATGATTGTTGCCAACGCCGGTTCATGATTGTTGGTGACGCTGGGTCATGATTTTTGCAGACACCGGGTCAATCTGGTTTACTCAAAACTAAAAATTGGAAGATGTTTCTCCCTTATATCCATATTACTTGTAGCCCCCAAGGGCCGGCTCATTATGCAATAATGAGCAAGGACTTTGTAAGTATGATCATGTAGACTTTAGCAGCAACGTGTAGCCCCCAAGGGCCGGCTTAGTAAGATAATACTGAGCTGGGACTTCGTATATAATTCATTGATAATAACATCATATGATGTAATCTCCACCATGGGCTTGAACCCACGTCCATAAGGTTAAGAGATTTTTACTCTACCAACTGAGTAGTGGATCTTTCAATATAATGGACTGAGGCTTGTGTACCTTGAATTTTTGACAGGAGCAATTGGTAGCCCCCAAGGGTCGGCTCATTACAATGTGATGAGTCGGGTCTTCAATAAGGCCAGTAAAAATGATTTTGCATTAGCCCCCAAGTGCCATGGTGCATGCTGGCAGTGACATGGGACTTGCATATTTGATGCAATCTCAATCTGAATAATGTAGCCCCAAGTGTCGGGTCATAAGCCTGCAGCGACTCGGGACTATTCCTTCCATTGTAGAATAAATTATATTCATTGATAAAATAATATCCATTGCGCTGAAGCGACTTTGAAAACCTCAATCGTAATATTGGTTATTGATAACCATAATAAAAATCCAGCCATGTTGGCTATTAAAGATTTGAATATTATAACCCGGTTTGAAAAACCGGTTCCTGTGATATTGAATCGTACTGCCGGTTTAGGATACATGTGCAGTAAGGGTGATAACCCAATCTTTAGAAGCCAAAAACTTCCAAATGTTTATGATTGTCATATATGGCGACTTATCATCCAAAGTCAAGCCAAGTTAATCGAAACCACATATATGCTTCAGATATGAACAAAAAACCCAAAAGACCGTTTTCAAAAAACTTAAGCAAAATAGAAAGAAGAATTTGAGGCTTCTGATTCGAATACGATCAGTAAACCGGACCAAAGGGGTTAAGCTAGGATTCGAACACGATCATGTAGCCCCCAATGGCTTTGGCGTTGCGTCGATCAAGAGGGTACCGACATCTATTTTCTCTTTGGTTCGAATACGACCTATGATTGAACAGGAAGCCCCCAAATGACCTTGAGAGGGTTTTAACGACCCTGATTCGAATACGATCCAAGTCGGACCCAAAAGGGGTTAAGCTATGATTCGAATACGATCAAGAAGCCCCCTAGTGAGTTTGGCTTTGCGCCGATCAAGAGGGTACCGATAGCTATGTTCTCTTTGGTTCGTATACGACCTATGTGTGAACAGGAAGCCCCCAAGTGATATATTTCTGAGCTGTGCTCGCCGGGTGCCTATGTTTTAGTTGTGATGTGCAACAAACTCTCTTTGGTCCTTGTAATTTTTCCTGAAAACTCGAACTTGAGCCGGATTGTAAACCGAAGCATCATTGTGAGCCGGAAATTTTCTGACGGCCTTTAATTTTTTTCACCAATAGGCAGTAGCCTCCAGGGCCGGGTTAATTTCCCTCAAATGACCCAGAGTTCTTGAATTCACTAAAACCGGCCAATTTTGCTAGTCATGTCTGTGTAGCCCCCGAGTCTTAAGATGACTCGAGGAGTAGTCTTGAGATTCTCCATATTTGACCGTGATATAAACCAGTATGAGTCATTCAATAACTCAGTGATATAGTAAACCCTTTGGCAGTAGACAATTTGTCCTGCATTGGAGAACTTACAAGCTAGAGCAATTTCTCTTTTAAAGAAAGCAATATGTAATATAAAAATATACCGAGTAGATTTCACCTGATACGTCAAGCCAATAGTCATCCGCCATGGAGTTGATAATCCCAACGATGAAGCTGAAATCAATCATGGGTGAGTCGGCCGCGGGCACAGACAGATGAGTCAGCCGTGGTGTTGTAAGCCGGTGCAGTCGGGCGAGTCAATCGCAGGCGCGGTAAACCGCACAGACAATGAGTCAATCACGGGCGTGGTCTCGGCAAGTTGATGTTGATCGAGCTGCACGGGCGGCGGCTTGCGCACACCCGTTCAACAGCAAGCGGGCGCGGATGCGGGGGCATGATGATGCTACACAAAATTCATAGGCACATCATGGCACCACCTTGATAATGAATCATTGTCCCGCGCGTAAAAATATATAGATCAAAGTAATTGTTCTCTGATGGAAACAATATGTGTTAATAAAATAGAATTAGATGGATATCACCTGATTTGTTCGGACGACCGATGGTCTGTATATATAGCGTCCGTAAATAATTTTTCAAGACAGTTGCTGATCACTTTGACTTTTCTTCAAAACCAGTCCCCCTTATCCCTTTCAGTAGGAATCGGACGGCTCAGCAGTCAGAGGAAAGCAGTGGGTGACCAGCGAGGCAGAAGCAGCCATCGCAGCAACTTGGAGTGGCAGGCGTCTCGATGGGATGGAGCCCTTGCAACAAGGCGGCTCGGGCCGTGGACACGGCCGGGTCATAATAATGGAGGCGGAGCTTGCCACCGCGGCTTAGAGCAGCAGGGCGGCTTGGCGACCCGGAGCGATGCAACTTGGCGATGGTGTCTTGAAATCGATAGCAGAGATAAACAGAGGAGGCTCCGGTGGTGGTTCCTTGAGGCCGCGGAGACGCACCGGTTTAACTTGAAGGCGAGGCGAGGCCGATGGACCGGCGTTGGTGAGTTGGAGCAGCAAAGCGGGACTACAGCGGCGAGTCACAACAGCTCGACGGCGGCGGCTGAAGCAGGCCGCGCTAGCGAGGACAACCCGGCAGCGTGGCTGCGGGTCTCAGTTGTGGATGCATTTGAAGTGAGCTGAGACAGTCGGCGGCTCAAGGCAAACTTGCGGCCACAGCAGCCAAGGCAGCCGCGGATCAACAAGGGCGGAGACGGTGACTTGGCAGAGGTACGAGGGCAATGGTGAGTATTCGGGTCGAGGCTGCAATGGCGGAATGATGCATCGGCAATGGCAGAGCCGCAACGGTGTAGGAGCAGCGAGTCGACACAGGCTGAGCCAGCTAGCTGCTAGACCGGCTGGCTTAAGGTGCAAGCTTCGTAGTGGACGCAACGATTTATAGCGCGGGTGGCTCTGGGCGGCGTCGGCTGTTAAAGCAAGGCTGCAGCCGACGCGGGCGTCGCAGGCACGTGGAGACAGGTCGCTGTGATGAGAGTCCAGCAAGATGGGTCAACAAGGCAGCAGCTTGCGACAACAGTGGCCTCGAGGTGGAACCAGCAGTTCACTAGTGGTGGCTTGAAGGTGCGGTAGGTTGGCGATGCTCTGGCCGCGAGGTGTGGTGCAGACGAAGACGGATTGGTGTAGCGAGGCGCGGACCACAGCCGTAAAAGAGAAATCCGAGTGATCGAGGCGTTTCAGAAGCGAGGCGAGGCTGCGTGGCCACAGTAGTTTGAAGAATCCGGGCCGTACCCGTCTCTGGATCGTGGCCCCTTTTTTTGTAAACCGTGCTAGTGCTAGTACTAGCAGTAATTCACCTCTTCCAATTGGGCCCAGGTTTTGGTTTCCTTTGTCTTGTACCCAGACTCACGTGTGTGGCTCTTTTTTTCCTTTTGGAATTCTTTCCATCGCTAGATTCAATCTCAATTGGATCAAGTAATTCCTTTTTAGAAATTAGCATCTACACTCGTCCAGGGTGAGTCGAGGCAGGAGGCTGGAGTTTAATAAATCACCTTGGAACAAACATCGAGAGGTGGATTGACCACAACCCGGCGGATCGGACAGAACTACCACCGCAGAATTTTTCCTGTCCGTCTCAGCATAGCAGCGGCTGTTTGGGTGCAAGCCTAAAATCTTTGTCTCGATCTTGTACCCGTCGTTCCTAACCGTCTGTGCTGGCTGACCCGGCCGACGAAATCGATGCCGAGGAAGATCCTTCCCAACCGGCGCTTTTTTATTCGAGAAAACACGAACTTTTCGATCCCTTAGAAAATCCCTTCAAGAACTCAACACCACCGTGCGCGGGCCCATGGTGGGCGCCAACTGTTGTGGAATTGTCACGGCAGATGTTCTAGTGTGAGGACTTAGTCATGAGGCCAACGCATCTTTGTAGTAGCTTGAGAGGGGTTGAGCGGAATCGAGAGATGCAACATAAGACAAGGATTTAGACAGCTTCGGGCCCTGGGAAACATCATCCAGTAATAGCCCTACATGATGTTTGTGGCTAGATCTCATTATACTCATGAGAGAGTTGCTGCATAAGCCGGCTCCCCCTTTGTGTCTAGCCCTAGATCTTGTTTCTCTATCCCTCTTGGGGTGCCCTACCCCTCCTTATATATGTTGAAAGGGCGGGTTACATGACTAGTCCTAGTAGGATTAGGATTACTCTATTACAAGTGGAGTCCTAATTTTGCTTCCTTTGCAGGAGAATATTCCTTAGGCCTTTCTTCTTAAGCCGGCCCATCATAACGTGAGCCGGCCTTCTGGGCCTTGGGCTTTGTTGTCCATCTGACCCGCCTGCCGGGTTACTAATGAGTCGTCAAGATCAGGTGGGTTATATGTGAATCGCCAAGCTCCAGGCGGGTCACCAGTGAGTCGCCACGCTCCAGCCGGGTCATACATCCGGCGGGTTACACCGCGGGGTATATCCCCGACAGTTTGGTTTTCCTTTTTTGCAATACTCAAAAACAAGGGGAAAAACAGAAACTGGAACTGGGCTCTAGGTTAATAGGTTAGTCCCAAAAATCATATAAAATAGCATATAAATGCATATAAAACATCCAAGGTTGATAATATAATAGCATGGAACAATCAAAAATTATAGATACGTTGGAGATGTATCAATGATCGGGTGTGATAGACTCTACGTTCACATATAACGGGTCTAAGACAGTTTTGCACATGTAGAATACTTGGCTTAAACTGGACGAGCCTAGCATGTACAAACATGGTCTCGATACACTGGAGACCGAAAGGTCAAACATGAGTCATATAGTAGATATGATCAACATGAAGATGTTCACCATTGATGACTACCCCATCTCACGCGATGATCGGACATGGGTTAGTCGATTTGGATCATGTATCACTTAGACAACTTGAGGGATGTGGATTTAAGTGTGAGTTCATTAGTATTTGATTAATTGAACTTAATTTATCATGAACATAGTCTTGATAGTATTTGCATATCTATGTTGTAGATCAATGGCCCGTGTTACCGTTCCCTTGTATTTTTAATGCGTTCCTAGAGGAAACTAAGTTGAAAGATGATGGTAGCAATAATGCGGACTGGGTCCGTGATCTGAGGATTATCCTTATTGTTGCACAAAAGAATTATGTCCTTGATGAACCGCTAGGTTACATACCTATTGCAGGAGCTGATGCAGATGTTATGAACAATTGGCAAGCTCGATATGATGACTACTTGATAGTTTAGTGCGCCATGTTTTACAGCTTAGAAATGGGACTTCAAAGACGTTTTTGAATGCCATGGAACATATGAGATGTTCCAAGAGCTAAAATTGGTATTTCAGACTTATGTCCGTGTTGAGAGGCATGAGACCTCTGACAAGTACTTTGCCTACAAGATGGAGGAGAATAGCTCAGCCAGTGAGCATATGCTCAGAATGTATGGGTACTACAATTGCTTGAATCAAGTGCGAGTTAATATTCCAGATAAGATAGTGATTGACAGAGTTCTCCAGTCACTATCACCAAGCTACTAGAGCTTCGTGATGAACTATAATATGCAAGGAATGACTAAAACGATTTCTGAGCTCTTTGCGATGCTGAAATCGGCGGAGGAAGAAATCAAGAAAGAGCATCCAGTGTTGATGGTTAATAAGACCACTAGTTTTAAGAGAAAGGGCAAGGGGAAGACATGTAACTTCAAGAAGAATGGCAAGCAAGTTGCCGCTCCTGTGAACAAACCCAAAGATAGACCCAAGCCTCAAACTGAGTGCTCCAACTGCAAAGAAAATGGTCACTGGAACCGAAACTACCCCAAATACTTGGTGGATAAGATGGATGGCAAAGTGAACAAAGGTATATTTGATATACATGTTGTTGATGTGTACCTTACTAGTGTTCGTAGTAGCCCCTGGGTATTTGATACCAATTCAGTCGCTAAGATTAGTAACTCGAAACAGGAGTTGTAGAATAAACATAGACTAGTTAAGGGTGAGGTGACGATGTGTGTTGGAAGTGTTTCCAAGATTGATATGATCACCATCGCACATTCCCTCTACCTTCAGGATTAGTGTTGAGCCTGAATAAATGTTATTTGGTGTTTGTATTGAGCATGAACAAGATTAGATCGTGTGTATTGCAATACGATTATTCATTTAAGTCAGAGAATAATTGTTGTCCTGTTTACATGAATAAAACCTTCTATGGTCATACACCCAATGTGAATGGTTTATTGAATCTTGATCGTGGTCATACATATATTCATAATATTGATGCCAAAATTTGCAAAGTTGATAATGATATTGCAACATACTTGTGGCACTACCATTTAGGTCATATTGGTGTAAAGCGCATGAAGAAACTCCATGTAGATGGACTCTTGGAATCACTTTATTATGAATAATTTGATACTTGCGAAACATGCCTCATGGGAAAGATGACTAAAACCCCATTCTTTGGAACAATGGAGCAAGCTAATGAATTATTGGAAATAATACATACCGATGTATGCGGTCCGATGAGTGTTGATGCATGTGGCGGGTATTGTTATTTTCTAACCTTTACACATGATTTGAGTAGGTATGGGTATATCTACTTAATGAAATACAAATCTGAAACATTTGAAAAGTTCAAAGAATTTCAGAGTGAAGTAGAGAATCATCATAACAAGAAAATAAAGTTTCTACGATCTGATCGTGGAGGTGAATATTTTTGTTACGAGTTTGGCCTTCATTTGAAACAATGTGGAATTGTTTCACAACTCATTCCACATGGAACACCAAAGCGTAATGGTGTGCCCGAACGTCGTAACCGTACTTTTTAGATATGGTGCGTTCTGTGATGTCTCTTACCGATTTACCACTATCGTTTTGGGGTTATGCATTAGAGACAGCCGCATTCACGTTAAATAGGGCACCGTCTAAATCCGTTGAGACGACACCGTATGAACTATGGTTTGGCAAGAAACCTAAGCTGTCGTTTCTTAAAGTTTGGGGATGCGACACTTATGTCAAAAGGCTTCAACCTAATAAGCTCGAACCCAAATCGGAGAAGTGCGTCTTCATAGGATACCCTAAGGGAACTATTGAGTACATCTTCTACCACATATCCGAAGACAAGATCTTTGTTGCCAAGAATGGTTTCTTTCTAGAGGAGTTTCTCTCAAAAGAAGTGAGTGGGAGAAAAGTAGAACTTGATGAGGTAATTGTACCTTCTCTCGAATCGGAAAGTAGCACATCAGAGAAAACCATTCCCCTGATGCCTACACCAACTGGAGAGGAAGCTAATAATGATGATCATGAAACTTCGGATCAAGTTACAACTGGACCTTGTAGGTCGACCAGAGCACGTTCCACACCAGAGTGGTATGGTAATCCTATCCCGGAAGTTATGTTATTAGACCATGGTGAACCTATGCACTATGAAGAAGCTATGATGAGCCCAGAATCCGGTAAATGGCTTGAGGCCATGAAATCTGAGATAGGAACCATGTATGAGAACAAAGTATTGACTTTGGTGAACTTTCCCGATGATCGGCAAGCGATTGAGAATAAATGGATCTTCAAGAAGAAGACATACGCTGATGGTAATGTCACTATCTACAAAGCTTGACTTATCGCAAAAGGTTTTCGACAAGTTCAACGAGTTGACTACGATGAGACTTTCTCACCTGTAGTGATGCTTAAGTCTGTCCGAATGATTTTAGCAATAGCCACATTTTATAATTATGAAATCTAGCAAATGGACGTCAAAACTGCATTCCTTAATGGATTTCTTAAAGAAGGGTTGTATATGATGCAACCAGAAGGTTTTGTCGATCCTAAAGGTGCTAACAAAGTGTGCAAGCTCCAGCGATCCATCTATGGACTGGTGCAAGCATCTTGAAGTTGGAATATACGCTTTTATGAGGTGATCAAAGCATATGGTTTTATACAGACTTACGGTAAAGCTTGTATTTACAATAAAGTGAGTGGGAGCTCTGTAGCATTTCTGATATTATATGTAAATGACATATTGTTGATTAGAAATGATTTAGAATTTCTAGATAGCATAAAAGGATACTTGAATAAGATTTTTTCAATGAAAAACCTCGGTGATGCTACTTACATATTGGGCATCAAGATCTATAGGGATAGATCGAGATGCTTAATAGGACTTTCACAAAGCACATACCTTGGAAAAAGTTTTGAAGAAGTTAAAAATGGATCAATCAAAGACATGGTTCTTGCTGTTGGGCCTCCAAGCGCAGAGTTTTGTAGGACAGTAGCAATTATCCCTCAAGTGGATTGTAACGCCCCGAGACCAATGTGCCAGGTGTCTTCCTGTTATTCGCTGTTGTTGCCATGTCATTTGCTTGTGCATTGCATCATCATGTTTTAAAACTTGCATTCGTCCGGGTTCTCCGTGTTCTTTCCGTTGTCCCTTCTGTGCCCAACCACACTTGCAAATATCCCATGCCTCTATTATCTCAATTCTTGGTCTCCAAACTTTGCCCATAAATTCTTTCGTCATTTTCCGGAGCTCCACCAAAAATCCGATCATTTTTGGACCTTCCTAACCCTCACTTCCTATTCAAACCATTTGATTTTAAATCAAATGAGTTTGAATTTGAACGTTCAAAAATCCCCACTCCCTTTCTACTTCAAGTTTGGTCCCCAAACTTTGCCAACATTTCTTTTCCCATTTATCGAGGCTCCTCCTAAATTCTCAACATTTTTTGGACTCTTATAAATCCTAGTCCTTGTTTAAACCTTTTAAATTAAATTCAAATGACTTTGAATTTAATTCTTGCAATCTTGCCCACTTCATTTTTCTTGGGTCAAGCTCATTTTTGTGAGTCCAGGAAAATAATCCCCATGCCCAAATTCTTGTCCACTCATTTCTTTTCTCCCCTTTTTCTTTCTTTGCTTTTCTGTTTTTAGTAGAGATTTGTAAGAGAGAGAGAGAAGGAGCCCAGCAGCCTGGGCCTCCCAACCTCCCGCGCCGGCCCAAGGCCAAGGCCCAGCCGCCCCCACCAATCCCTCCTAACCCTCGAGCGAACCCTAGCCTATCTCCCTCTCGTTCCCTGCCCGATCCCCTTTCTCTCGTTCCCTCCTCCTCCCATCCATTTTTCTCAGCGCCGCCACCACATGCATCGAGCTCCAGGAGAGCGCCCGCGCCTCCCGATCCGTGCCCCTCCTCCCTCTGCTGCCTAGATCCCGCGCCGGTCCCTCCTTCCATCGCGCCCGACCCTGTCCCTCTCGTCTCCTAGCGCTGCCGCACGCTTCGCACCAGGGAGAGGAGCTCCCGTGCTCGCCGCCGCCGCCTGGAGTGTCTCCATCACCAACTCCCTCTGTCTCTGGTTCCAAGTGGCCTCGCTGCCTCGCCAACAGGAGCAGCAGCAGACCGTGGCGCACCACCTCCTGCCGCGAGCTCTGCCTCCTCGCCATGGCCCCTCGCAAGCTCCCTCGTCCCGCCACTAGCCGGGTTGGACGCCCATCTGCCGGATCCGCCCGTCTCGTGGCCGCCCTCTTCATCTCCGGCGTATCTCGCTTCGCTGCAAGTCCCTGCCGCCGGCCTTTGTTTTCCCTGCTCGTTGCCTGAGCATCAGCACCCGTTCGCTCGCGCGTGCGTGAGTGCTCGCGTGGGCCACTTCGACCGTCGACCTCCTCAAGTTCAGGACCAAGACCCGAGACCTGAGACCCGTGGCCTCCGCTGTTAATTTCCGTGGACGTCAAGAACCTCTTCCGGTGATCCGAACATCTACGAGCCGTGTACCACTACAGCCGGTGTGTTTTTCGTCAAGTCCGACTACGACACAAACGGCTACACAATGACTCCGAAGAACATGGAAATGCCAAGTTCCTCTCCGAACGTGTACGACTATCAACGAGTACCTCTACCATCGCCGTGTACCACTAGTTCCACTACATCGCTAAGAACGTCAAGTACCCCTTCGAGATGACGAGATCGGCAAGTTCGAATGACCCCAAGTACCTCTTCGAAACGACCATGAACCACTACCGTCGCGAGAACGACTACTTCCCCTCCGAACTGATTCACTTTGAAATGCACGCTTCGAAGGTATAACCCCGAGACGACCTTCCGAGAACGAATGCTGTGTGGTGTATGAGATGAACCGCGTGTTTGCACCGTTTGCGATTGTTCGTTGCGATGCTCCTCTTTTGTCATGCCACCATCTTGTGGGAACCCGGTATCCGGGATCACCCCACCTTCTATCGTACGTCATGCTCTCGTCACTTTTCCTTTTGCACCGGTATCTCCATGAGCTATCGGAACCGGAATGTTGTCGTGGCATCATTTCCGTTATCTTTGCCGTGGCACCCCTTTCTTCCACCACGGTGACAAATGCTTCATAACATTCTCATATCAACATTTTCATAAAATCGCTTAAAACTTGCATATGTCATCCGCATCATGATAACAACAATTAAAATGTTTAAATTGATGTTTGGTTAAATTTGCTTAAATGCCATGTTAAGATGCTTTAATTCATAACTAAATAACCGTAACTCGGAATTTAACAAACTTTATATGTAAATGGGGTAGAATTTCGCCTAGTTTAACATGGTTCACTTACTTTGCATGTTTAACAACTATAAAATTATGTTTAGGGCAGAACAGTACCAAATCTATAATATGCTCATGAGGAGTTTCCGGAATTGTTGTTCGTTGCTTCCGGCCTCATTTAACCTTGACTAGATAGGTAGTTTTCATTTGCTTCACCCTCTTGCCATGCTAACAACATTTAATATTGTTGGGTACATAAACAAGATAAATAAGTCATGTGGTGTTTCGTCAATATGCAACGGAGTTGCATATTGAGCCCCACTTAACTTGTAGTGTTGTTTGTGCATTTTTCCATGCCATGCCATGCTATCATTAAACCGGACATGCATCATACTTGATTGTGCATCATGCCATGATTATGTGTTGGTTGTTTACTAGGGTTTTTGCTCTTTCCCGGTGTTGCTTCTTCAGGTTGGTTCCGATAACGTCGTGTTTGTGAGGAACCGTTCGTCTACGTCCGTTTGTCTTCTTCATGGACTCGTTCTTCTTCCTTGCGGGATTTCAGGCAAGATGATCATACCCTCGAAATCACTACTATCTTTTTAGCTTGCTCGCTCTTTTGCTATGCCAATGCTACGATGCCTACCATTTGCTTGCCAGCCTCCCAAATTGCCATGTCAAACCTCTAACCCACCATGTCCTAGCAAACCGTTGATTGGCTATGTTACCGCTTTGCTCAGCCCCTCTTATAGCGTTGTTAGTTGCAGGTGAAGATTGACGTTGTTCCTTCTTGGAACATGGAGATGTTGTTCCTTGTTGGAACATGTTTACTTGTTGGGATATCACAATATACCTTATTTAATTAATGCATCTATATACTTGGTAAAGGGTGGAAGGCTCGGCCTTATGCCTGGTGTTTTGTTCCACTCTTGCCGCCCTAGTTTCCGTCATATCGGTGTTATGTTCCCGGATTTTGCGTTCCTCACGCGGTTGGGCTATTATGGGAACCCCTTGACAGTTCTCCTTAAGTAAAGCTCTTCCAGCAATGCCCAACATTAGTTTTACCATTCGCCACCTAGCCTTTTTCTTTCCCTTGGGTCGGCCAGCCCAAGGGTCATCATTATTTTACCCCCCCGGGCCAGTGCTCCTCTGAGTGTTGGTCCAACTCAGCGATGTCCGAGGCTACCAGGGGCAACTCTGGGCTGGCTTACCCGACATCTGGCTCATCTGAGTGTGCCCTGAGAAAGAGATATGTGCAGCTCCTATCGGGATTTGTTGGCACATTCGGGCGGTGTTGCTGGTTTAGTTTTACCCTGTCGAAATGTTTTGTTGTACCGGGATACCGAGTCTGATCGGAATGACTCGGGAGGAGGTCTATTCCTTCATTGACCGTGAGAGCTTGTGATGGGCTAAGTTGGGACACCCCTGCAGGGATTTGACCTTTCGAAAGCCGTGCCCGCGGTTATGGGCAGATGGGAATTTGTTAACGTCCGGTTGTAGAAAACCTGAACTTGACCTTAATTAAAATGAATCAACCGCGTGTGTAACCGTGATGGTCTCTTTCCGGCGGAGTCCGGGAAGTGAACACGGTGTTGGAGTTATGCTTGACGTAGGTTGTTCTAGGATCACTTCTTGATCATAGTTTCTCGACCGTGATTTGCCTTCTCTTCTCGCTCTCATTTGCGTATGTTAGCCACCATATATGCTAGTCGCCTGCTGCAGCTCCACCTCATACCTTTTACCTTACCCATAAGCTTAAATAGTCTTGATCGCGAGGGTGCGAGATTGCTGAGTCCCTGTGGCTCACAGATACTTCCAAAACCAGCTTGCAGGTGCCGATGAGTCTGTGCAGATGACGCTACCAAGCTCAGGAGGAGCTCGATGAAGATCTTGTCCTTTCTGTTGTTTTCGTTCTAGTTGATCAGTAGTGGAGCCCAGTTGGGGTCGATCGGGGACCTTGTCGCATTTGGGGTTCTTCTTTTATTTTGGTTCCGTAGTCGGACCATGAGTGTATTTGGATGATGTAATGTTTTATTCATGTAATTGTGTGAAGTGGCGATTGTATGCCAACTATGTATCTCTTTCCCTTGTGAATTACATGGGTTGTGTAAAGATTACCTCACTTGCGACATTGCTTTCAATGCGGTTATGCCTCTAAGTCGTGCTTCGACACGTGGGAGATATAGCCGCATCGAGGGCGTTACAAGTTGGTATCAGAGCCTTCCCTGACCTTAGGAGCCCCCACTGCTTGATCGAATTAGCGGCCGAGTTGTGTCTAGAAAAAAAATGTTTTGAGTCTTCTAGGAATTATATATCGGAGAGTTTAGGAATTCTTTTACTTCCCAGTCTCCTCATCGCTCTGGTAAGGCATCCTGACGTAGAGTTTTGACTCTTCTCTTCTCAAATTTCACTAAAAAAAATTTAGGATCACGCGGGTATCTTGGAATCGTTCCGATGGTTTTGTGACGAGAACATTGTCTTGGTGCCTCCTGTCAGGGGTTTTGTGGAAGTGTCCCGGGGAGTTGAGCTCTGAGGTGTTGTCGTCGTAATTTTATCGTTGCAGTTCTGGAATACCTGAGTTTAGTACGCCGACATCGAAAATCTCTTTTATGCAGTTCGTTGGTGAGATAACCTCGACGCCACCCAGTACTGGGGCGGGAGTTCGGGAGTATCGCCATAACTTGTATAACGGATGCTTTTCGAAGGTTGAGGTAGACGATTTCCGAAGGTTTCTTGGTTATGTGTTGAAGGATGGATACAGCTGGATGTAGGATTTGCTAGTTTTGGGTGAGATATTATGCTTCCCCTGTATCCCCAACACCTGATTGCATAACTGAAAAAATTTCGGGAGTTTCATAGGTGGGAATTCAAGTAGCTCTTAGGATATCTTTCCGACAGATGTATGATATGAAATTGGGGTTCGACGTCTAGTGGTCCGCTTATTCACGGTCGGTTTTACAGTGGTCTCGTTGTGTCTTAAAGAGTCCTTGGCTATGCCGACTCGGGGACGCTTTGTATGTCATGTGCACTGCCTTGTACATGATGGTGCTGTACGATCGAGCCGGTGTAGGCCTCACCACGAAAACTTCAGACGAAATCTCTATCATATGTTTGTTCTGGCTTATTCTGCAAGCCAATCCTTTGTTTTGTTTTGAGTTGTGGTATTCGAGTTGCTTCGAAGTCAAATGTTGATTCCATCCCTTTCCTAAGCGGTGTTCTCATATTTCTATGTGAATACAGATCCTTCATGATAATCGAGATTGTCATGTCAATCCTTTTCACCAGTGTGTTTCTCTTCAAGTGAATCCGATCACGTCAACATCTGCAAGATCAATTATCATTTCTTCTCAACATTGTTTGTTTCATTCGTCCCAAGCTGTCTTTGTTTTTCCCACCCACCCACCCTTCTTCTTCGAGGACTCAGATTTCTTATTCAAGTATCCTTTTATTGATGGGAAGCCTCTCCATTCCTTTTCTGTCAATATTCGTATCCGGTGATTCTCAAGAAGATGCTAACGAAGCTTCAAATTCGTCTCGCGTCACTCATTTTCTTCTCCGGTGGAACCAATTCAAGCTTTCGGTGTTGATCATATCTTTTTCCTCGTTTCAAATACCTTCTCATGCCGGTGCACCTCATATTCATTCACTTCTCGCTATTTAATTGTTCCAGAGTACTGAAGATATCTCGAAGATTCGTGTATCCACTCTTCTTTCATTCAAGCTATTTCGAGGATGTTATCTCTTTCAAGCCATTTAAATTCAACCGGTGCAATCTCTCTTTGAAATCGTTCTACGGTGTATCTTTTCAGTGGGCCCTAACCCACATGTCTTTTTCCAGGATCTTACCTAACTCTTCTTATTTTCCCGGAGGTATTCTCAAATTCCTTTCGAAGTTTGACGTAAGAATGATTTATCATCAGTCAAATGTTTTCTCCAAGATCTTTCAAATTCTTTTCGTCGTTGACTCAATCTCTTCGCTTTTGATTCTTCCGGAGTGCCTAAACGACTCTTGATGGTGTTTCTCATCGTCATTCTCATATTTTGAAGACCGAAGAGGATTTTTGCCTCCATATCTTATCCGTTCTCTTAGAGATTCGTGATTCTAGCTTGTTGCCATCCTCTCATAATTGTATTCGATTGTGAGAATTCTTTTCACCTATCCGGAGCAATTCAAGATTCTATTCAGTTTGATTATCCGGAGGTCATCAATCCAGGTTTACTCATTCTCAGCTTTCAGCTCTCTTTCTCTAAATCTTACTGGTGCATCGTTCAAGTGATCTCTAATCATTTCTTGATCTCTTCGTTCTCTTATATCTTAACCCTCTCAAGCATCTTCGTTCATTTGCTTAATTCTTCCCGGTGTTTCTTTATCTTCCCTTCGTTCATTTCCAATTCTTACGGTGGTTCGTTCAAGATTGGTCTTCTTTATCAATTTATTCGTTCTTCCAAATTCCTACCGATGGTTCGTTGAAGACGTTCTCAAATTTATGATATATCTCTCTTAATCTTTTCTACGAGAATAAGTAATATGTGAAATCCGTTGATTGTCATCAATTTAATTGGTGAAGGATAAGCATAATGTAATTCTTATTCTTGTTTCATCAAGTGAAATCAATTCCTTATTCCGGAGGGTCATCAAAATTCTTGATTTCTTTTGTTCATCTTTCTTTTCCGGAGCTCCAAGTTATTTCAATTATATTATCACGGAGATCTCTTTCTAAATCATTGCGAGGCTTCAATCTTATTCTTTTCATCATTCAATTATTTTGGATAATTCTTTTATTACCCGAGTTCTTCATGAAGGTTCTACATGATGGTTCTTCAAGGATTTAATTCCTTCTCGAAGTTTTCATCGAGATTCTTTTCTAAGGAGCTCAAGTTTTTCTTCTTCTTGTTAACCGGAGTGCGTGCCCGCTGCTCAAGTTCTTTCATTTTATCAAGTCTTGTATCACTTTTCAATCGAAGTGCTGCCCGAAGTTGTTTTTCCTTGTTCCTCTTTTCTAACGGAGTGCTTTCAACTTTGTTCTTCTCCGTTGTTTTATTTCTTTCAATTTGTTCAACCTTCTCAAGGTTCTTTGGTTTCACTCGTTTGTCAAAGAAGCAATTTAGTTTACCTCTTCTCTTTCTCTTCCGTTTTCCCTCCGGTGCCATTCTAGATCTCGGGACGAGATCCTCTTGTAGTGGTGGAGTGTTGTAACGCCCCGAGACCAATGTGCCAGGTGTCTTCCTGTTATTCGCTGTTGTTGCCATGTCATTTGCTTGTGCATTGCATCATCATGTTTTAAAACTTGCATTCGTCCGGGTTCTCCGAGTTCTTTCCGTTGTCCGTTCTGTGCCCAACCACACTTGCAAATATCCCATGCCTTTATTATCTCAATTCTTGGTCTCCAAACTTTGCCCATAAATTCTTTCGTCATTTTCCGGAGCTCCACCAAAAATCCGATCATTTTTGGACCTTCCTAACCCTCACTTCCTATTCAAACCATTTGATTTTAAATCAAATGAGTTTGAATTTGAACGTTCAAAAATCCCCACTCCCTTTCTACTTCAAGTTTGGTCCCCAAACTTTGCCAACATTTCTTTTCCCATTTATCGAGGCTCCTCCTAAATTCTCAACATTTTTTGGACTCTTATAAATCCTAGTCCTTGTTTAAACCTTTTAAATTAAATTCAAATGACTTTGAATTTAATTCTTGCAATCTTGCCCACTTCATTTTTCTTGGGTCAAGCTCATTTTTGTGAGTCCAGGAAAATAATCCCCATGCCCAAATTCTTGTCCACTCATTTCTTTTCTCCCCTTTTTCTTTCTTTGCTTTTCTGTTTTTAGTAGAGATTTGTAAGAGAGAGAGAGAAGGAGCCCAGCAGCCTGGGCCTCCCAACCTCCCGCGCCGGCCCAAGGCCAAGGCCCAGCCGCCCCCACCAATCCCTCCTAACCCTCGAGCGAACCCTAGCCTATCTCCCTCTCGTTCCCTGCCCGATCCCCTTTCTCTCGTTCCCTCCTCCTCCCATCCATTTTTCTCAGCGCCGCCACCACATGCATCGAGCTCCAGGAGAGCGCCCGCGCCTCCCGATCCGTGCCCCTCCTCCCTCTGCTGCCTAGATCCCGCGCCGGTCCCTCCTTCCATCGCGCCCGACCCTGTCCCTCTCGTCTCCTAGCGCTGCCGCACGCTTCGCACCAGGGAGAGGAGCTCCCGTGCTCGCCGCCGCCGCCTGGAGTGTCTCCATCACCAACTCCCTCTGTCTCTGGTTCCAAGTGGCCTCGCTGCCTCGCCAACAGGAGCAGCAGCAGACCGTGGCGCACCACCTCCTGCCGCGAGCTCTGCCTCCTCGCCATGGCCCCTCGCAAGCTCCCTCGTCCCGCCACTAGCCGGGTTGGACGCCCATCTGCCGGATCCGCCCGTCTCGTGGCCGCCCTCTTCATCTCCGGCGTATCTCGCTTCGCTGCAAGTCCCTGCCGCCGGCCTTTGTTTTCCCTGCTCGTTGCCTGAGCATCAGCACCCGTTCGCTCGCGCGTGCGTGAGTGCTCGCGTGGGCCACTTCGACCGTCGACCTCCTCAAGTTCAGGACCAAGACCCGAGACCTGAGACCCGTGGCCTCCGCTGTTAATTTCCGTGGACGTCAAGAACCTCTTCCGGTGATCCGAACATCTACGAGCCGTGTACCACTACAGCCGGTGTGTTTTTCGTCAAGTCCGACTACGACACAAACGGCTACACAATGACTCCGAAGAACATGGAAATGCCAAGTTCCTCTCCGAACGTGTACGACTATCAACGAGTACCTCTACCATCGCCGTGTACCACTAGTTCCACTACATCGCTAAGAACGTCAAGTACCCCTTCGAGATGACGAGATCGGCAAGTTCGAATGACCCCAAGTACCTCTTCGAAACGACCATGAACCACTACCGTCGCGAGAACGACTACTTCCCCTCCGAACTGATTCACTTTGAAATGCACGCTTCGAAGGTATAACCCCGAGACGACCTTCCGAGAACGAATGCTGTGTGGTGTATGAGATGAACCGCGTGTTTGCACCGTTTGCGATTGTTCGTTGCGATGCTCCTCTTTTGTCATGCCACCATCTTGTGGGAACCCGGTATCCGGGATCACCCCACCTTCTATCGTACGTCATGCTCTCGTCACTTTTCCTTTTGCACCGGTATCTCCATGAGCTATCGGAACCGGAATGTTGTCGTGGCATCATTTCCGTTATCTTTGCCGTGGCACCCCTTTCTTCCACCACGGTGACAAATGCTTCATAACATTCTCATATCAACATTTTCATAAAATCGCTTAAAACTTGCATATGTCATCCGCATCATGATAACAACAATTAAAATGTTTAAATTGATGTTTGGTTAAATTTGCTTAAATGCCATGTTAAGATGCTTTAATTCATAACTAAATAACCGTAACTCGGAATTTAACAAACTTTATATGTAAATGGGGTAGAATTTCGCCTAGTTTAACATGGTTCACTTACTTTGCATGTTTAACAACTATAAAATTATGTTTAGGGCAGAACAGTACCAAATCTATAATATGCTCATGAGGAGTTTCCGGAATTGTTGTTCGTTGCTTCCGGCCTCATTTAACCTTGACTAGATAGGTAGTTTTCATTTGCTTCACCCTCTTGCCATGCTAACAACATTTAATATTGTTGGGTACATAAACAAGATCGAACTAAATAAGTCATGTGGTGTTTTCTTCAATATGCAACTCCGCTGCATAATGAGCTCCACTTAATTTGTAGGATTGTTTGTGCACTTTGCATTGCCATGCTTCATTAAACCGGACATGCATCATACTCGGTTGTGCATCATACCATGTTCATGTGTTGGTTGTTTACTATGTTGTTTGCTTCTTTCCGGTGTTGCTTCTTCGGGTTGGTTCCGATAACGTCGCGTTTGAGAGGATCCGTTCGACTACGTCCGTTTGTCTTCTTCATGGACTCGTTCTTCTTCCCTGTGGATTTCAGGCAAGATGATCATACCCTCGAAATCACTACTATCTTTGCTATGCTATCTTGCTCGCTCTTTTGCTATGCCAATGCTACGATGCCTACCATTTGCTTGCCAGCCTCCCAAATTGCCATGTCAAACCTCTAACCCACCATGTCCTAGCAAACCGTTGATTGGCTATGTTACCGCTTTGCTCAGCCCCTCTTATAGCGTTGTTAGTTGCAGGTGAAGATTGACGTTGTTCCTTGTTGGAACATGGAGATGTTGTTCCTTGTTGGAACATGTTTACTTGTTGGGATATCACAATATACCTTATTTAATTAATGCATCTATATACTTGGGAAAGGGTGGAAGGCTCGGCCTTATGCCTGGTGTTTCGTTCCACTCTTGCCGCCCTAGTTTCCATCATATCGGTGTTATGTTCCCGGATTTTGCGTTCCTCACGCGGTTGGGCTATTATGGGAACCCCTTGACAGTTCTCCTTAAGTAAAGCTCTTCCAGCAATGCCCAACATTGGTTTTACCATTCGCCACCTAGCCTTTTTCTTTCCCTTGGGTCGGCCAGCCCAAGGGTCATCATTATTTTACCCCCCCGGGCCAGTGCTCCTCTGAGTGTTTGTCCAACTGAGCGATGTCCGAGGCTACCAGGGGCAACTCTGGGCTGGCTTACCCGACGTCTGGCTCATCTGAGTGTGCCCTGAGAAAGAGATATGTGCAGCTCCTATCGGGATTTGTCGGCACATTCGGGCGGTGTTGCTGGTTTAGTTTTACCCTGTCGAAATGTCTTGTTGTACCGGGATACCAGTCTGATCGGAATGACTCGGGAGGAGGTCTATTCCTTCGTTGACCGTGAGAGCTTGTGATGGGCTAAGTTGGGACACCCCTGCAGGGATTTGAACTTTCGAAAGCCGTGCCCGCGGTTATGGGCAGATGGGAATTTGTTAACGTCCGGTTGTAGAAAACCTGAACTTGACCTTAATTAAAATGAAGCAACCGCGTGTGTAACTGGGATGGTCTCTTTCCGGCGGAGTCCGGGAAGTGAACACGGTGTTGGAGTTATGCTTGACGTAGGTTGTTCTAGGATCACTTCTTGATCATAGTTTCTCGACCGTGCTTTGCCTTCTCTTCTTGCTCTCATTTGCGTATGTTAGCCACCATATATGATAGTCGCCTGCTGCAGCTCCACCTCATACCTTTTACCTTACCCATAAGCTTAAATAGTCTTGATCGCGAGGGTGCGAGATTGCTGAGTCCCTGTGGCTCACAGATACTTCCAAAACCAGCTTGCAGTTGCCGATGAGTCCGTGCAGATGACGCTACCAAGCTCAGGAGGATCTCGATGAAGATCTTGTCCTTTGTGTTGTTTTCGTTCTAGTTGATCAGTAGTGGAGCCCAGTTGGGGTCGATCGGGGACCTTGTCGCATTTGGGGTTCTTCTTTTATTTTGGTTCCGTAGTCAGACCATGAGTGTATTTGGATGATGTAATGTTTTATTCATGTAATTGTGTGAAGTGGCGATTGTAAGCCAACTATGTATCTCTTTCCCTTGTGAATTACATGGGTTGTGTAAATATTACCTCACTTGCGACATTGCTTTCAATGCGGTTATGCCTCTAAGTCGTGCTTCGACACGTGGGAGATATAGCCGCATCGAGGGCGTTACATGGATGACCTTGTTGGGGAACGTAGTATTTAAAAAAATTCCTGCGATCACGCAAGATCTATCTAGGAGATGCATAGCAACGAGATAGGAGAGTGTGCCCACATACCCTCGTAGACCGAAAGTGGAAGCGTTTAGTAACGCGGTTGATGTAGTCAATCGTCTTCACGATCCAACTGATCCAAGTACCGAACATACGGCACCTCCGTGTTCAGCACACATTCAGCATGATGACGTCCCTCGAGCTCTTGACCCATTTGAGTATGAGGGTGAGTTCCGTCAGCACGACGCGTGGCGACGGTGATGATGAAGTTATCAGCGCAGGGCTTCGCCTAGGCACTACGACAATATGACTGAGGTGTTAAACTGTGGAGAGGGGCACCACACACGGCTAAGAGATTGTCTACTGTGCTTTGGGGTGCCCCCTACCCACGTATATAAAGGAGGGGGGGGGAGGAGGCCGGCCAAGGGGGGGCGTGCGCCATAGGGGAGTCCAACTAGGATTCCCAGTCCTAGTTGGAGTCCCCTTCCTTTTCCAAGAGGGGGAGAGAGGGAAGGAGGAAGAGAGGGATAAGGAAAGAGGGGGGTGCCGCCCCCCTCCCTAGTCCAATTTGGACTTGCCATGGGGGGGGGGGCACACGGCCACCCCTTGTGGCCCTTCTCTCCTTTCCACTAAAGCCCATTAAGGCCCAATACTTCCCCGGGGGGTTCCGGTAACCTCCCGGTACTCCAAAAAATACCCGAATCACTTAGGAACCATTCCAGTGTATGAATATAACCTTCTAATATATCGATCTTTACCTCTCGACCATTTCGAGACTCCTCGTCATGTCCGTGATCTCATCCGGGACTCCGAACAAACTTCGGTCATCAAATCACATAACTCATAATACAAATCGTCATCGAACGTTAAGCGTGCGGACCCTACGGGTTTGAGAACTACGTAGACATGACCGAGACACATCTCCGGTCAATAACCAATAGCGGAACCTGGATGCTCATATTGGCTCCTACATATTCTACGAAGATCTTTTATCGGTCAAACTGCATAACAACATACATCATTCCCTTTGTCATCGGTATGTTACTTGCCCGAGATTTGATCGTCGGTATCATCATACCTAGTTCAATCTCATTACCAACAAGTCTCTTTACTCGTTCCGTAATGCATCATCACATAACTAACTCATTAGTCACATTGCTTCCAAGGCTTATAGTGATGTGCATTACAGAGAGGGCCCAGAGATACCTCTTCGATACACGGAGTGACAAATCCTAATCTCGATCTATGCCAACTCAACAAACACCATCGTAGACACCTGTAGATCATCTTTATAATCACCCAGTTACGTTGTGATGTTTGATAGCACACAAGGTGTTCCTCCGGTATTCATGAGTTGCATAATCTCATAGTCAGAGGAACATGTATAAGTCATGAAGATAGCAATAGCAATAAAACTAAACGATCATTATGCTAAGCTAACGGATGGGTGTTGTCCATCACATCATTCTCTAATGATGTGACCCCATTTATCAAATGACAACACATGTCTATGGTCAGGAAACTTAACCATCTTTGATTAACGAGCTAGTCTAGTAGAGGCATACTAGGGACACTCTGTTTGTCTATGTATTCACACATGTACCAAGTTTCCGGTTAATACAATTCTAGCATAAATAATAAAAATTTATCATGATATAAGAAAATATAAATAACATCTTTATTATTACCTCTAGGGCATATTTCCTTCAATCTCCCACTTACACTAGAGTCAACAATCTAGATTACATAGTAATGATTCTAACACACATGGAGTCTTGGTGATGACCATGTTTTGCTCATGAGAGAGGCCTAGTCAACGGGTCTGCAACATTCAAATCTGTATGTATCTTGCAAATCTCTATGTCTCCCTCCTTGATTTGACCGCGGATGGAATTGAAGCGTCTCTTGATGTGTTTGGTTCTCTTGTGAAATCTGGATTCCTTCGCCAAGGCAATTGCTCCAGTATTGTCACAAAAGATTTTCATTGGACCCGATACACTAGGTATTACACCTAGATCGAATATGAACTCCTTCATCCAGATTCCTTCATTTGCTGCTTCCGAAGCAGCTATGTACTCCGCTTCACACGTAGATCCCGCCATGACGCTCTGTTTGGAACTGCACCAACTGACAGCTCCACCATTCAATATAAATACGTATCCGGTTTGTGACTTAGAGTCATCCAGATCAGTGTCAAAGCTTGCATCGACTTAACCATTTACGACGAGCTCTTTGTGTAAGTGCATCTAGTGCCACCCCTAGTTGGTTTTGGAGTATTGACGACAAACCTAGTTGAGGGACTAATGTGTTTGTGAGAATTGCAGGATAACACAGGTAGAAGTCCCTCATTGATTCGGTTTTACTACCAGAGATGACCCCTAAAAATGTATGAAGACATTGAAGCCAAAGGTGGTATATGAAGATATTCACATTGAAGACTATGACAAAAGAAGACATGTTATGAAGCCTATGGAGCTCGAAGACTTAGATCTTTCGTAGTTCTTTTTCTTTTGTGTTGAGTCATAGGAACCACCGCACTGTTAAGTGGGGTCCAGGAGAACCAGTCAGAATGACTGAAGTGATGCCTAAACCAAAAACCTATGTATTCGAGTGAAGACAATGAGAGCGAATCTTGTCCAGAGCCGGACAAGTCAGCTTTGCTTGTAGCCCAAGTAAAGTTGCCATGAGAGTTTGAAATCTGACCATTGAGACACGTGTCAGTTCCTTAGTGACCCAGGGTCATTTCGGACAAATCAGGTCGGGTTGCCAAGTGGCTATAAATAGCCCACCCCCTACAACCATAAACGGTTGGCTGCTCAGATTTCAGTGCACGGCTTTTGTCGTTTGAGAGCAACCCACCTCGAAGCCTTTGAGAGAAAATTCCTAGCGAGGAGAAAAGCCCTAACCACCCAGAGCCAGAGAACATTGGGCATCACTTAAGTCTTCTTGTCTGTGTGATCTGAAGACTTATTACACTTGAGGACTGTGAATCCTCCAGACGGTTAGGCGTCGTGTTCAGAGCATCCAAGAGACATTGTGGATTGCCAGTGAACGAAGTTTGTGAAGGTTTGGGAGTCTACCTTGAAGACTTACCAGAGTGATTGGGCGAGGACTATGTGACCTTAGCTCAAGGAGAATACGGTGAGGACTTGGTGTCCTGAGCTGCGTGTTCAGGACTGGGTGTCCGGGACTGTGTGTCCTAAGGTTTAAATACCTAGCCGCTCCAACCAGACGTACAGTTGTCACAGCAACTGGAACTGGTCCAACACATCATTGTCTTCAACGAGTCACTGGTTTCATCTTCACTTCCTTCTTCTTACTGTTACTCATTGTGAAGCCATTGCATTCTTGCTCTATCTTTTCTCTTCACAACGTGAATGTATGATCTGTTTGGCTTCATAACTTCTTCCTACCTGATCCTTATTACACTGCAGCTGTTTGTCATTGTGCTTTCACTCTATTGAATACTTGACCATGACTGGCCTAGTGTAATCTAACTTCCGCTGCATAGTAATAGGCATAATCTTTGCTGTTTGTCTTCATAACTCCCATGTTTTGAAGACTTTCATAAAAATCGCCTATTCACCCCCCCTCTAGTCGATATAACGCACTTTCACATTGGTATCAGAGCAAGGTGCTCCCTTGTTCTGTGTGATTCGGTTTAACCACCTGGAGTTTTAGCTATGTCGACTGCAGGGATAATCAAAGTCTCCGCTACGTGCCCCATCTTCGATGGAACTGAATATCCCTACTGGAAGAATAAGATGCGCATGCATCTTGAAGCCATTGACGTCGACCTATGGTATGTCGTCGAGAACGGCGTTCCCAAGGCTGGAGAAGGTGTCACTGCTGCTGATGTCAACAAGTTCACTCAACTGGACTCTACTGCCAAAAATATCATCTGTGGCCATCTGACAAAAGGACAGTATGGCTGTGTGAGTGCCTTGAAGACATCCAAGCTGGTCTGGGACTGGCTCTCCAAGGTCAATGAAGGCGTCTCAACCCAGAGAGATCAAAGAATCAGTGTTCTTCGCAGCCTCTTCAACCGCTTCAAGCGAAATGACAATGAGAATGTCCAGCACACATTTGATCGGCTCACTGACATCACAAATGAGCTTCAAGCCCTCGGCGCCACTGAGATCACCAAACATGAAATCGTCAAGACGCTGCTGAGATCACTTGATAGTTTGTTTGACATCCTAGCCCTGATGATTCAAGAACGTCCTGATTTCAAGACACTTGATCCATCTGACATACTTGAGAGGCTCAACACACATGAGTTTCAGCTTTCTGAGAAAAGAGATATCTACGGTCCAAACTATGGGCGAACTCGTGCCTTGAAGGCAAAAGTTGTTACCTCATCTGAAGAAGAATCTAACAGCAGTTATGATGATCCTGAAGACATTGGAAGGGAACTTGCAATGCTAGTGAAGAAGTTCCAAAAATTCACCAAGAAGAAAGGCTTCAGAAAATCTTCACGATCAAGCTCAAGGAATGATGAAACTTCTGCTCATGACTACAAGAAGAAAACATGTCACAAGTGCAAGAAAATTGGACACTTCATCTCTGAGTGTCCACAGTGGGACAATGAGAATAGAAGGAAGAAGAAGAGCAAGGAATATGATTCTGACGACAAGAAGAAGAAGAAATACTCAAAGTCTTCTTCCAAGTCTTCCTCAAAGTCTTCATCACACAAGAAGAGCTCATCTGGCAAAGCACGTGCGTTTGTTGGCAAGGAAATGGATTCAGAGGATGAGTCCGCTTCTGAGGAGGCGGAGGTGGAGTGTGAGGAGGAGTCTGATTCTGGCATTGCGAGTCTGGCTACAGCATACGTCGCCAAGTCCATCTTCAACACTGAAGACAATGACTTCATCACCGACACCGATGCAAATGACAAGAATGACTCCACTCCTACCTACTGCTTCATGGCATGCGGTGCCAAGGTAAACACACGCACTACTCGCTATCAAACATCTAGTGACGATGACTCTGACTGTGATTCAAAACCCAGATACAAAACACTTGCTAAAATTGCAACTAAACAACAGAAAGCTATGGAACATATTCAAAAACTGTTAGACAGAAGCGATGATCTGTTGGGTGCTGAAATGACTCGATCTGAATCCTTAATTGAAGACATAAAAAATCTTCACGTTAAGTATCAGGAACTTGAGGATCGTCTTGATACTCTCTCAACAACTCATGAAAAGCTTTCCTATGATTATCTTCAAAGGAAGCAAGAACTTGAGAAATTGAGAGCGGCTCATGAAGATCTTCAAAAGGAAAACGAGTCACTTCGCGCCGAACAGATCAGTCCCGCTCAGGAAGGATTTGAACCACCATGTCTTAAATGCATTGAGCGTGATAATGCTACTTCTGTTGCTGAATGTTCCACTGCTACTGCTGTTGCAATATCTTCAACTGTTGATGTGGTAACTAACCCCTCTGCTGAGGATACCACTGCTATTGCTGATGAGAATGCTAGGTTGAAGACATTGCTTGAAACAGGGATGTACAGAAGTCTTAAAGGACATCAGACATTATGTGATGTCCTCAAGAAGCAGATTCTGAACCGAAACCCTAGGAAAGAGGGTGTTGGGTTCGTAAGGAAAATAAATGCAGATGGCTCTTACTGGAAACCTGAGCAGTACCCCAAAACCACATGGGTTGCTGCAAAGGAACTTTCAGCAGATCCATCCAATTTATCTGGCTTCACTTGTGCTAACCCCATTATCATTGATGAATCCTTTGATGCAAACTATAAACTGTTTAAGAATCAGAATGGTGAAGTGTTTGCCAGGTACATTGGTACTAACTGCAGGAATGGACCGCCTATGAAGAAGATCTGGGTTCCGAAAAAGTGTCTGGACAATCTTCCTGTGAATGTCTTCATGACACCTCACTTGAAGAAGACAAACCTCAGACCAAAGGCTTCATACGGTCCAAAGGCTTCATACAATCAGAGGACTCACCTGAGTCACACTAACGCAAATGTTTTGCAGGGAAACCATACTCAGGCATATGAATATGAGAATGGTTCATCGAACCGTCATGTTCATATGACCAAAAATTATTCTGCTTATTCCTATGAGTATTATTGTCCACTTGCAAGACTGTTTGCTAAGGCTTCAAAGCCAAAATTCTCAGATGCTGCACTAAGACTTATTGCTTCTAAGCCACCCTTGAAGATGTGGGTGGTTAAGAAAGCTTAACTCTCTTTTGCAGGGAAAGGTCTCCAGCAGAAAAACAAAATCTTCTGACGCTATTGCTGGGGACCTTAAAAATCTTGTAGGGCGCAAGATAAAATGCCCGAATGGCATCATTATGTACTTCGTTCCTGAATCGCATGCTACTCTCCCTATTAGTCCTAATCTGGATCTAAGTTTTCATAACCCACTGGTTCGTCAAATGTTTTTGCTTCACAATTCTCTTCGTGAAGCCTATCCCCCTAACTGCACTGTAGGGTACGACACCAGCGACTTCAAAGTCTTCAGAATGGATTATTGACAGTGGGTGTACAAATCACATGACTGGCAAAAGAAGCCTTCTTATGGACTCAACCTTACGTCCATCCGACAAGAGCCACATCACATTTGCTGACACTGGTAAAAGTAAGGTATTGGGTCTAGGTAGAGTTGCAATCTCAAAGGATCAACACATGGATAAAGTCATGCTTGTTGAATCCCTTGGCTTCAACTTAATGTCTGTCTCAATGCTTTGCGATTTGAACATGATCGTAATGTTTGGAAAATATCGTTGCCTAGTACTAATGGAATCTGACAAGTCTCTAGTGTTTGAAGGGTACCGAAAGGATGATTTGTATGTGGTAGATTTCTCAGCAGGGCCACAACTTGCAGTATGTCTTCTTGCAAAAGCTTCAGAATGCTGGCTTTGGCATCGGAGGCTTGGGCATGCTGGCATGAGGAACCTCCACACCCTTGCGAAGAAGAAGCATGTCATAGGCATCGAGGGCGTCAAGTTCAAGAAAGATCACTTATGCGGTGCCTGTGAAGCAGGGAAGATGACAAGGGCAAAACATCCTTCGAAGACAATCATGACTACTACACAACCCTTCGAACTGCTCCACATGGATCTTTTCGGTCCCACTCACTACTCAACTTTTACTACTACTGCTTGCCTCTATGGCTTTTTCATTGTTGATGATTACTCTAGATATACTTGGGTGCACATAATCCTTTATAAGACTGAAGTGCAGGATGTCTTCAGACGATTCGCCAATTGAGCTATGAACAATTTTGGCGCCAAGATAAAGCACATCAGAAGTGACAATGGCACTGAATTCAAGAACACTGGCCTTGATACATATCTTGATACCTTGGGCATCACACATGAATTCTCAGCTCCGTACACGCCACAGCAGAATGGCGTCGTCGAACGCAAGAACAGAACACTCATTGAGATGGCCAGAACGATGCTAGATGAATACAAGACTCCAAGAAATTCTGGACTGAAGCTATTGATACTGCATGTCATACAATCAATCGTGTTTATCTTCACAAGCTTCTGAACAAGACATCTTATGAACTCCTTAACCAAATGTCAGTTACTTCAGAGTATTTGGCGCAAGGTGCTGGATCAAGGACCCACACACACCTCAAAGTTTGCACCAAAAGCACATGAGGGTTTTATGCTTGGATATGGAAAGGATTCGCACTCCTACAGAGTCTTCAATCTCTTTCATTACAAAGTGGTTGAAACAGTGGATGTGCGGTTCGATGAGACAACTGGTCACAAAGAGAGCACTGCCAAATGTGCTAGATGAAGTTCCATCCAGTGAATCAATCAAGCTTATGGGAACTGGAGAAATCATACCTTCTGAAGCTCAGCCTGAAGAGGAACTTATCATCTCCGCACCTGATCAACTGAAGACAATGCTTCAGCCTGAAGACAATCCTCTAACAACACAATGATCAGCAAGAGCAAAATCTTCGTCCTGTACATCCTCGTGTTGCCAATGAAGTGCAGATTGAGAGAATAATTGATAGCATCAATGCACCCGGTCCACTCACTCGTTCAAGGGCAACTCAGCTAGCAAATTTCTGTGGCACTTCGCATTCGTCTCAATAACAGAACCCAAGAAAGTTGAAGAAGCCTTCATGAACCTGAATGGATTCAAGCTATGCAAGAAGAGCTTCAACAGTTTGAGCTGAATAATGTATGGGAACTGGTTAAGCTCCTGATCCACGGAAGCACAACATAATAGGCACCAAATGGATATACCGCAACAAGCAAGATGAGCATGGTCAAGTTGTCAGAAACAAAGCTCGTCTCGTTGCTCAAGGATATACTCAAGTGGAAGGCATTGACTTCGATGAAACATTTGCTCCTGTGGCTAGGCTTGAAGCCATACGCATACTGCTGGCCTATGCAAATCATCATAACATACTTTCTATATCAAATGGATGTGAAGAGTGCCTTTCTCAATGGCAAGATTGAAGAAGAAGTGTATGTTGCACAACCGCCTGGCTTTGAAAATCCAAAACATCCTGACATGGTATACAAGCTCAACAAGGCACTATATGGCCTCAAACAAGCCCCTAGGGCCTGGTATGACACACTCAAATACTTCCTGAAGAGCAAAGGCTTCATACCTGGTTCCCTAGATCCCACTCTTTTCACGAAGACATATGATGGTGAACTGTTTGTGTGCCAAATATATGTGGATGACATTATCTTCGGCTGCACCAATCAGAAGTACAGTGAAGAGTTTGGATATATGATGCAAGAGCAATATCAGATGTCCATGATGGGGGAGCTGAAGTTCTTCCTTGGTCTTCAAATATGACAACAACGCAATGGCATCTTCATATCTCAAGAGAAGTATCTCAAAGATTGCCTGAAGAAGTTCGGTATGCAAGACTGCAAAGGCTTCACAACACCAATGCCAGCCAAACATCATCTGGGTCCTGACGACAATGGTAAAGAGTTCGATCAAAAGGTATACCGCTCCATGATTGGTTCTGCTTTATTTATGTGCATCTAGGCCAGATATCATGCTTAGTGTTTGCATGTGTGCCTCGACTAAGCGGCACCAAAGGAAGTCGCATCACTTAGCTGTGAAGCGAATTCTTCGATATTTGGCTCACACCCCAACACTAGGATTATGGTATCCAAAGGGCTCAGAGTTTGATCTAGTTGGATTCTCGGATGCTGATTATGCTGGTGACAAGGTGGATCGCAAGTCTACATCAGGCACATGTCACTTTCTGGGACGATCACTTGTATGTTGGTCTTCAAAGAAGCAGAACTGTGTATCTCTCTCCACTGTTGAATCTGAATACATTGCTGCTGGATCTTGCTGCGCTCAGCTTCTGTGGATGAAGCAAACACTCAAGGACTATGGCATTCATCTGAAGCAAGTGCCACTTTACTGCGACAACGAAAGCGCCATCAAGATTGCAACAACCCAGTTCAGCACTCGAAGACAAAGCACATTGAAATTCGTCATCACTTTCTCAGAGATCATGTTGTGAAGGAAGACATTGATATCATACACGTCAACACTGAAGAACAATTGGCAGATATCTTCACCAAGCCCTTGGATGAGAAGAGATTTTGCAAGTTACGGTGTGAGCTAAATATCTTGGAATCCTCAAATGTCCTGTGATCAGGCACACATCCTAACACTTATGCATATTGATGACTTAGATGTGCAACACACGAAGTAAAGTATATCTTCAATCAATGAAGACATACAATCTAAGTGTGAATACATTAATGTGGAATTTGACTTCGGAGCGCCACGATAATTGTGCGCCGTGTCTGGGTCTAATACTTCCTATACGGTGGGTAACGCCACCACCAAATGTTCTTTTGAAGTGTTTCACTCATGGCGTTACCTTGCTATGTCTTCACATTTGGTTTGGCTTCAAACTCAACATGTCTTCATGATTATCTTCACTATTTGATTATATATATACATACTAGTGTTCTGTCCTCTACAGCATTCACTTATAGCTATGTCTTCTTGTGTTGAATCTTTTGAACTAAGTGAATGTGATCGGACCCTAACTCTCTATGCTTTCTATCTCAAACTCTATCTCTCTAAGTCATATGCATTCTATTGAAACTGTCGAATGTCTTCTCTGCGTCCTTGTCAGCAGAAGATATAGAGACAACCATAAGTCCGTTTTCAATGCTCATTCCTCCACATAAAATCCGGAGAAGCAGGAACGACCGCCCGACAATCCAGGCGTGCGTGGGACGTGGAACAAACCCCAAACTTCCGCAAACAGGCCACGCGTTCCTCAGATGCGAATCGCCAGGGGCACCTGTGTAATAGCACAGTGCCGCCCCTGTGCCTATAAATTCACACTTACCGCGGTCATTATCTCCTTCTTCCACCCTCGCACGAACCCTAGCGCCACCGCTAGCTCTCGACGACGCCGGCGACGAAGCGCTTCGCTGCCGCAACCTCTCCGACGCCGTCCTCACGCCGACCGCGGACATCGTTCTCTCCGCCGTCGCCGTAGGTGTCTTCCGTCGCCAAGTTAGGGCACGGAGGACTGAACTGCTCGGCATCATCTCCCACTTCCGTCTAGCAGTTCCAAGTGTGGTAAATAAAACTTCTTTTTACAGCCCCTTTTGATCTCATGGTTCTGTCACTTTCTACCATAAGAAGTTTATCTTCACACAAGTTAGATCTCTCAATCTGCATCTCATAACATGCCTAGTATATTCACTTGTGCTTCATGAAGTAGTTAGATTCCTCACTTGTACTGATCTGTTGGGTTCATACAAATCTGGAACCAACTTCTTATCTATGAGTGAATGTCTTCGCACGATGAGGTCAATGTCTTCTAAACTGATTAATCTTCAAAACCTTCTGAGAATGCATATGACCTCTTCCCCTTCCCTCGCACCTTAATGCTGTCACAGGTACATGTCCGTGGGAGAGTCCTTCGGTTCTCATAGTCTGCATTCATTTGCAGAATTCCTACAGCATCACATAAATTCTCCTGAAGCCAGTTCCTGTTGGTCCAGCAAAAGAAAGCCTTTGAAGCCTTTGAGAGTTTTGAAGCCTTTCAAGTTAAACTCTATGGCTTCAGAAGCAGCAGGAAGGAAAGGGGGCAGACAGCGACGCGAAGGAACTTCCAAAGATCTGCCTGAAGACCTGGCAGAAATGTATAAAACAGATCCAGAAGAGAGTTATGGGCAGCGCAAGACCCGAATCCAATGGATTCGACGCTATTGGGCAGAACAATGGTTCAAATACCGCTTCGTCACCCAGGAGTATGCTGAGAAATGTGCCATCAAGAGACCATGGGGGGACATCCTTTACAAGAATCTCATACCCAGGACCAGAGATGAAGCCATTGCTCAAGGCTTCTACCCATGCATGGTCCGAGGACCACAGCCTGATGATGCGCATCCGTCGTCACTCCTCTGGTGTCGTGACGACAATCTGTTCAAGCACAACTTCCAGTTTGCCCAACAATCAGCGAAGCAGAACAAGAAGAAATTTGGGTTAGACTTCAACCCTGGCCCCTCCGCACCAAGGGCAGATGGCACACGCTACGCAGAACCCAGTATCATCGGTCCGTTTGCCAACCTTGAGGGCCTCATCACCCACATCTTAGTCCAAGGGACTGCCGTGAATGACCCTCCAGCTGACTCTGAGTCTGATGAAGCTCCTGCTGTACCGAAGCCAAAGCAGTCGAAGAAGCCAAAAGCTTCAAAGCCGGCCCCTTCATCAAAAATCTCAAGGGCGAAGCCATTGGCAACTGCACCTCCTGAAGACAGTGTGCAGTCTGAAGATGTATCCCACGTCTCCAAGCCCCTGAAGGACAAGGTGCCCTAGCCACACACCGGCAAAGAGCTCACAGCTGCTGCCATTCTGCGCAGCGAAGCCATTGATCTGTCAAGTGATGAAGATCTTGGAGACGACGCTCTAGAGCAGCTCATCAAGAGCAAAGAAGAAGCTGAGATCTTCAACAATTTGCCTCTCTTTGATGTCGCCATCATCCACAACTTCATCGACGAATGGTTTGCCACACTGAACATAAGCTTCGACGATCTGCAGCTGCCTGTTGGCCTCAGCGTCGCCTTCCAAGGTGCAATTGCTTCAGAACTTGCCATTGCCCAACGCATTGTTGAACTGAAGCAGCAAATTGATCATGAAAAGGCTCAGTTCAAGAAGAATATGGCCAAGCTCAGCGTGCAAGAAGTGAAGAGCTTCAAGACCATGTTGCATGAGCTCAAGGAAAATTTTCTGAAGAAGCGTGCAGAAGCTCAGGGCTCACTTGAGCGGATGAAGTCTCTGGCAGAACGATGTGTGCAAGCCTACAATGAGGCCGAGAAGCGCAAGGCACTTGGGCGTCCTGGCATCGACCCCAAGATGGCCGCGAAGAAGAAGAAGAAGCCTGCTATGGATGAACCAGAGGCATCAAGGCAAGAAGCAGTTCCAATTGTCTTCCCAACTGCAATGACTGGCTCGAAGCCAAAGAGCCGGTCAACAGCTTCAGAGCTCAAGAATACAAGAACTGCTGAGGCTGAAGCCAGGAAGAGGAAAAGCTCTGAAGCCTCTCCTACTGCCCCCAGCAAGAAGAAGTGAAAGATCAAGAAATCTCGGGCTGCTCCCACAAAGCCCTTGATAGTTGAACCTATCTCTATGGTTCACCCCAACGCAGAACGACAACTGACAGTTCATGAGCCTGCTTCCACAGAGGCTCCTGAAGCTGAAGACATACCAGCAGCCGACCCCATTGCTGCTGAAGACATTGGTCATCAGGACAATGTACAAGATGATGCAGCCCTTCCTCAGTATGAACAAAGCGAACTCATCAGCATTGGTCGTCCTTTGACGCCAATTGCACAAGATGCATCATGGGCGGATCACCCTCAAGAGGAAGAAGACAATGAGGCCCAGCCCACTCCAACACCACAGGCGTCGTCTGCATTCCGCAGGCTTCGCAAAGGTCCAAGGCCTCAAGTCTATGCTGAAGACATTCCGGCTGCATCAGCCGAAGAAGAAGCACCACAAGAGCCCACTCCAATGCTCCACCAAGAAGCAGTTCTCCAGGAGAACGTGCTTGTGACTGACCCTCCAGCTAGTGAAGCGGAGGCTGAAAATGTTGAGGCTGCCACAACAAACACTGAAGCCAATGTGGAGCCCTCCCCACCAAAAGCTTCAGCAGACAACGAAGCTACTGATCCAGACACTTCTGTTCCTGAGTCTGCTGCAGGTCCTCAATTTGATTACCATATTGAGCACAGGCCTCAAGTCCAGAAGCCAGTCCCAAGGCTGCCAAGGTTCCCAGGTCCTGCATCAGCACCTGTCTCCTTTGACATCAATAGCTTCAAGGCAGACAATACGTTCTTCAACAGCTCCAAGAACCCCTATTTAAGGGAAAGGATTTCATCAGATAGGTTCTGGAGCTATCCTCAGCGTAGCTACTATTCATGCATCCTATACAACCAAGGTCGCATCTTCCCGCACAAGCGCCTTGATGTTGAAGCCATTGCTGGTCTGCCCTGCTTAGAGGAAGCGCTGGATTGCTTCAAGCAAGTGGGTCAGCTGCAGTTTATAACTGATGAAGAGCACTGGAATGAAGTGCTTCTGTTGCAATTCTATGCCACCCTACACATCAAGGGATACAACAGAGATCCGAAGACTTGGGCCCTGGAGTGGATGACCGGCAATGTCCATCACGAAGCCAATGCATTCGATATCATTGTGCTCACCGGCCTGCCCACTCCTGGCGAACTCTTCGAGGAAGGTTGTCCACTACACACTGAAGCTCTTGAGAGCATATTCCAGAGACCTGAACCAAATATGAGCCAGATGCTCTCCATGATGAAGCCACTGCCTCTCGATGCTCCTTATCCAACAGAGTTCTTCGTTGAAGACTTTGAGTACCTGCCCAGAACAATCTATCACATTATCCGGCAGACTCTCTGGCCTATTAAAGGGCACTCTCCAAATGCCAAGATTGAGGGTGCAATGAAGACTCTGATATTCTATATCCTTCATGGCAAATGCTTCAACGCACAGGATTTCTTCATACGCCAACTCGCTGCATCAGGCTCAGATCTGTTTGGTTTAAAGTTCTATGCTCCTTGGGTAATGAGACTGATCAAGCTTCACTCTGCGATCTCATATCAGCCCTCATCTCGCAACCATCGGATCTTCTTGCCAGATGTGGATACCTCTACTGAAGCTATATATCCTGAGCCTGCCAAGCAACCTTTGAGTCTTCAGAATGCAGAACACCAGAGCTTCACTCAGAACGATGAAGGTGTTGAAGCCATCTCCAGGGTGTATCCTTTGGCTGGCACTACACGTGCGCCACACCCTGCTTTCCACTGAAGCCACTGACAGTGCCACTGCTCAAGACCCAAGAAGCGCACTCGTGTTCTCAACGACCGAGAGCTTCTTGTGGCCCTACATCAGAAACAAGATAGGCATCATGACTGGCTGAAGCGTCAGATGAAAAGCCTCTTGGTGGATGTTAATCGCACTCGAAATCTTGCCACCAAGAATGCTTTCGTTGCCCATGAAACCTGTCGCCGCACATGGAAAGGGCTAACGATGATGCTTTCTGAAGCTGATCTTCAAGAGGATGGCTTCACTGAGAGATTCAAGTTTGACTCCACACCTCCTCGAAGGGCTGTGCTGCTAGGAACTCCATCCCTTGAAGACTCTGAGTTCTCTTCCTCTGCTGCCACAGTCACTGCCAGAATTATTGAGGAAGAAGACGATGCTACTTCACCGCCACCTTCCTTCAGCACCTCCAAGCTCTTCTGCACCGCCAAACAACACCAACAACCCTGCTACTTCACCTACTCCTCATGGGAACGAGTAGAGGCTCTATGTCTTCAAACCTTTTTGGTCATTACTGACAAAAGGGGGAGAAGCATATGAGATTGATAGTCTTCAAGCGGGTCCATATGGGCGGGTGCTTTATATTTTGCTTCGTGCTTACAACTCTCGTTTTGCTACATTTGGTTCTTTGAGTTGTAACACTTAAACTCGATGGTCGTCTGCTACTTTTTGCCACTTTGTTTTGCGAAGATAAATTCCGCATGTGCGACGATAAATTCCGCACTTAGCATTCGCAGACGTCCATTTTCCATTATGCATGTCATTATCTTCATATACTTTCACATGCATAGTGGATTGTCATCATAAGTGAAGTGGATCTCCACAAGTACAACCTGCCATGTGCATTTGCATTCCAAAAGCAAATTAATATATGCACATCTTCAGGGGGAGCCCTTGCAACTTATGAAGACAATTCCCTATCCTTTACAATTTCACAGATTATATTCCCCGTTGAAAACTTCAACTAGTTTGTCATCAATCACCAAAAAGGGGGAGATTGTAAGTGCATCTAGTGCCACCCCTAGTTGGTTTTGGAGTATTGACGACAAACCTAGTTGAGGGACTAATGTGTTTGTGAGAATTGCAGGATAAACAGGTAGAAGTCCCTCATTGATTCGGTTTTCTACCAGAGATGACCCCTAAAAATGTATGAAGACATTGAAGTCAAAGGTGGTATATGAAGATATTCACATTGAAGACTATGACAAGAGAAGACACGTATGAAGCCTATGGAGCTCGAAGACTTAGATCTTTCATAGTTCTTTTTCTTTTGTGTTGAGTCATAGGAACCACCGTACTGTTAAGTGGGGTCCAAGAGAACCAGTCAGAATGACTGAAGTGATGCCTAAACCAAAAACCTATGTCTTCGAGTGAAGACATGAGAGCGAATCTTGTCCAGAGTCGGACAAGTCAGCTTTGCTTGTAGCCCAAGTAAAGTTGCCATGTGGGTTTGAAATCTGACCGTTGGAACACGTGTCAGTTCCTTAGTGACCCAGGGTCATTTCGGACAAATCAGGTCGGGTTGCCAAGTGGCTATAAATAGCCCACCCCCTACAACCATAAACGGTTGGCTGCTCAGATTAGTACGGCTTTTGTCGTTTGAGAGCAACCCACCTCGAAGCCTTTGAGAGAGAATTCCTTGCGAGGATAAAGCCCTAACCACCCAGAGCCAAAGAGAGATTAGGCATCACTTAAGTCTTCTTGTCTGTGTGATCTGAAGACTTATTACACTTGAGGACTGTGCATCCTCCAGCCGGTTAGGCGTCGCGTTCTGAGCATCCAAGAGACATTGTGGATTGCCGGTGAACGAAGTCTGTGAAGGTTTGGGAGTCTACCTTGAAGACTTACCAGAGTGATTGGGCGAGGTCTGTGTGACCTTAGCTCAAGGGGAATACGGTGAGGACTGGGTGTCCTGAGCTGCGTGTTCAGGACTGGGTGTCCGGGACTGTGTGTCCTAAGGTTTAAATACCTAGCCGCCCTAACCAGACGTACAGTTGTCACAGCAACTGGAACTGGTCCAACAAATCATTGTCTTCAACGAGTCACTGGTTTCATCTTCCCTTCCCTTTTACTTACTGTTACTCCTTGTGAATTCATTGTATGTTTGCTCATCATTTGTCTTCACTGAGTGACTGCGTGTTCTGTTTGGCTTCACAATATCTTCCTACCTGATCCTTACTACCTAGCTGCTATTAGTCTTTGTGCTTTCACTTCATTGAATACTTGACTATGGTTTGCCTAGTGTAGCCTACCTTCCGCTGCATGGTAATAGGTTTAATTTTATCGTTTGTCTTCAAAACTCCCATGTTCTGAAGACTTTCATAAAAATCGCCTATTCACCCCCCCTCTAGTCGATATAACGCACTTTCATAGGCAACATAAGCAACATCAATCTAAGAACATAGTGGATACTAGGGATCAAGCCCTAACAAAACTAACTCGATTACATGATGAATCTCATCCAACTCCTCACCGACCAGCGAGCCTACGAAGGAATTACTCACTCCTGGTGGGAGCATCATGGAATTGGCGATGGAGAAGGTTGGTGATGACGAAGAACGAAGATCCCCCTCTCCGGAGCCCCAAACGGACTCCAGATCTGCCCTCCCGAGGAAGAACAGGGCTTGGCGGCGGCTCCGTCTCGTGGATCGTGATAATTCTTTCTCCCGATTTTTTCTGGAAATAATGTGAATTTATAGTATCAGGGGGGTCATCAGCGGGGCCACCAGGTGGGTACAACCCACCTGGGGCGCGCCAGGAGAGGGGGCGCGCCCTGGTGGGTTGTGCCCACCAGGGCCCCTCTCCGGTGGGTCTTGGCTCCAGAAATTCTTATTATTGGTATAAAAAATCCTCAAAAAGTTTCATTCCATTCCGAGAACTTTTATTTCTGCACAAAAACAACACCATGGTAGTTCTGCTGAAAACAGCGTCAGTCCGGGGTTAGTTTCATTCAAATCATGCAAATTAGAGTCCAAAACAAGAGGAAAAGCGTGAGAAAAAGTAGATACGTTGGAGACGTATCAATGATTATGTCCCCATTGGCCTTGGCACCAATATCCACACCTTGCTGTGCTCGAAGTTGTTGAGTTCTTCATGCATGGCATTAAGCCAATCCGGATCCTCGAGTGCCTCATAGACCTTTTGGGGTTCAACACAAGAAACAAACGCGTCATGTTCACAATAGTTTGCTAATTGTCTACGAGTGCTTACCCCCTTTCTTAAGCTTCCAAGCACATTAGTCATGAGATGACCCTTGGTAGTGAGCTTGGATGCAATCTTGGCGGCACAATGCTCCAATTCCTCCTTATGAGTCAGTTGAGGAGCGGTAACTTGATCATCTTGAGTGTCGTCTTGAGCTTGTTCTTGATCTTGAGCTTGCTCTTGATCTTGAACTTGCTCGGTGGTGAGGACTTGACCTTGGGAATCACTTGGTGGTTCACCACCATCTTGTGTTTGATCTCACCCTTGATCTTGTTCGTTTGGTTGAGGGCCTTCACTTTGTTCTTCAGAAGCGTGTGGGTCTTGGGTTGGTGATGGTTCCACTTGAGTGGAACATTGTCCTTCTCCTTCGGCCACAAGGGATTCCTCAATGGGTAGGATATGACCAATACACATTCTTCTTATGGCTTGGGGAGGAATTTCATCACCTACATCACAAGTACCACTTTGCTCCACTTGGGAGCCGTTATTCTCATCAAACTCTACGTTACACGTATCCTCAATAAGTTCCGTGGACTTATTGAGGACACGGTAATCATGAGAATTTGTAGCATAACCAACAAATATGCCCTCATAAGCTTTAGCCTTGAATTTAGATAAACGACCACCTTTCTTGAGAATGAAACACTTACACCCGAACACTCGGAAGTACTTGAGGTTGGGCTTGTTACCGATGAGTATCTCATATGGAGTCTTGTTCAAGCCTTTGCGGAGAAAGAGCCGATTGGATGCATGACACGCGGTGTTGATGGCTTCGGCCCAAAAGTTATATGGAGACTTGAACTCCACCATCATGGTCCTTGCCGCATCCATCAACGGTTGGTTCTTCCTCTCCGCTACACCATTTTGTTGAGGGGTGTAGAGTGCGGAATATTGATGCTTGATCCCCTCATCACTAAGAAACTCATCCAAGGTGTAGTTCTTGAACTCGGTGCTGTTGTCACTTCTTATTGTCAAGATCTTTGTATTGTGTTGGCATTGAGCTTCATTCGCAAAGTCAATGACGGTTTGTTGGGTCTCACTCTTCCTCTTGAATAAGTATACCCAAGTGTACCTTGAATAATCATCCACAATCACCAAGCAATACTTTCTACCCCCAAGACTATCAAAGGATGGAGGCCGAAAGAGATCCAAGTGAAGGAGCTCCAAAGGCCTCTTCGAGTAAATGATAGTCGTAGGAGGGTGAGCCTTCTCATGTAGCTTTCCTTCGATACAAGCACTACAAGCACGATCTTTGGCAAAACTAACATTTTTTAGTCCACGGACATGGTCCCCCTGGAGAAGACTTTGCAAATATCTCATATTGGCATGGGCTAAACAGCGATGCCAAAGCCATCCCACGTCAACTTTAGCCATTAGGCATGTCGCGGTCTTAGTGGGTCGCTCCGAAAAGTTAATCACATAGAGACCGTTCTCGACATGCCCAACAAACGCTACTTTAAGAGTCTTGCTCCACAAGAGGGCCACGGTATCAATATCAAAGAAAGTGGCAAAGCCCACGAGTGCAAGTTGACGAACGGAAAGTAGATTGTATGCAAGGGACTCAACAAGCATGACCTTCTTGATCATGAGACCATGAGAAATGACAACCTTGCCAAGTCCCAATACCTTAGAAGACGAAGCATCACCCCACTCGACATTGGTGGGCATAGATGGAATCTTGTGCACGTCCACCACCAAGTCCTTGCTTCTGGTCATATGATTTGTGGCTCCACTATCGAGCAACCATGACCCCCCACCGGAAGCAAACACCTACAAGAGATCATTGCTTGGTTTTAGGTACCCATTTTGTAATGGGTCCTTTGATGTTAGTAACAAGGGTCTTAGGAACCCAAATAGACCATTCAATGTACTCATAAGGAGATCCAACAAATTTAGCATAAACATGCCCATCACTAGAACGGCATAACACACAAGTCGCTGGCTTTGTTGGAAGGGGTGGCATTGCCCTTCTTGACACCACCACCCTTCACATTGTTCTTCTTCTCCTTAGAAGCACCCTCTCCCTCCTTCACAAAAGTTTGCTTGAGAGGAGGAGGTCGTTTGGCTTTGTCATTATTCTTCTTGTTCTTGGACTTGGGTGCAAACCCAATTCCCTCCTTGGCCACAACTTCCTTTTGATTGCTCAAAAGGTCGTTGAGGTTCTTCTCAACTTTGCATTCTCCTCCACAAGATGCACATGCTCACAACAAGGGTTAGTAGCATTTGCATTATCAATTAAAACCATATGAGGAAAAGTGGCTTTCGCCTTGGTTAGCTTCACTTGGAGTTGATCATGAGATTCTTTAAGGCTAGCATGAATACTCTTCAAGGCCTTATGAGCCTTGTCAAGTATATCAAACTCCTCCTTGAGTATAGCAAGATCAACCCCAAGTTTGGCCTTCTCGGAATTTAGCACACGAGATACAACAAGAGCATGATCAAGATCTTTCTTTAATTTAGCATGGCCATCATTGTGTGACTCCTCAAGAGCCAAACAATGACCGCACTCTTCCTCAAGCGCATTAGAGAGATCCAATATCTCATCGGCATAGTCACAACTATGCCCCTCCATCTTAGAGATGGTTTCTTCGTGAGCCTCGATCATGTCATTGGCTTCACCAAGTTGTTCCAAGAGATCAACAAAGTGCTTCTTGGATTTACCCTTGAGCTTACTCATAAAAGACTCAAATTCATTTTCCTCCTCATTAGACCCCTCACTTTCATCAATGCAATCCGTTGAAGAAGGATTAGTAATGATGGTAGTTTTGATGTTGGGGGTTACCTTGTTGGTGGCTTTAGCCATGAGGCAGTTGGTGGTGATGTTCTCATTGTGTGAGTCGAAGAGGGACACACGTGGAGTTGTCGCAATGGCAACGAAGGCCATGGCAACCGAATCACCATCATCATCATCATCATCATCATCCTCATTGTACTCTTCTTGTGCCACCAACCCCTTGGGAGGAGTCTTCTTGGTGAAGTTGCTCTTGTTGGGGAAGGACTTGGCCTTGTCTTTTAGGATGAGCTTGCCACCATTGTCTTCCCTCTTCTCATATGGTCATTCCATAACAAAGTGGCTCACATTGCCACAATTATAGCAAGTCCTCACACGTTGCTTGCCCTTCCCGCCACTTGGGTTGCTATTTTTGAAGTTGGGCCTTGTGTTCTTCTTGCTCCAAAATTGCCTTGAAGCAAGAGCCATGTGCTCATGATAAGCATATTTTGTATCTTTGGGGTTGCTCTCCTCTTCTTCCTATTCGTCCTCTTCTTCCACACTAGCCTTGGCCTTCAAGGCAAGGTTGGGCTTCTTTGCTCTTTGAGAATGCAACACCGCATTGTCGGCGGTCTTGTCCAAGATCCTCATTGCCACAAACTCATCCAACACTTCACTTGAGGACAAAGTGTGGAAGTCCGGCCTTTGATGGATGACGGAGGACATGGCCTTGTGGTAAGGCATCATGGCCTTGAGGAACTTGCGAGTGATCCAATTGTCATCCGTATCCTTGCTCCCATGATCTCGGAGTGAGACCGCGAGAGTGGTTAATCTCCGGTAAAGCTCACGAGGTTCTTCATCTTCATTCATTGCAAACTCATCGGCTTCATCTTACACCACTTCATAGTTGGAGCGTTGTATGCTTGCGCTTCCCTTGTAAAGGGAAACAACATGGTGCCATGCTTCCTTGGCCACGGTGAACGGTCAGATATGAGCAATATCTTCGGATGGAATTGCATCTTGGATGACGAAGAGAGCATTCTCGTTGAATTGATGATATGCGGCTTATCTAGGGGTGAAGTTGCTTGGGTCATGCGGATAGAAACCTTGCTCAATGATTCTCCAAAGATTAGTATTAACATGATTTAAATCACGTTTGAAGCGATAAACCCAAGAGTCAAAATCCTAATTTTTCACAATCTTAGGAGGAGGACCAACATGATTCAAATGAGTGGAAGGAACCGGTCCTCCATAAGTAAGGGGTGGTTCAACATGGGAAAAGATGATGTTACCACTTTTACCACTAGACAAAGGAGCTTCATCACTAGTAGCTTCCCCCTTGTCAGAGTTAGCATATGTCACCTTGTTAGTGGGATCGACCACTTCCAACAGTGCGATGGATAATTTAAGACCATCAAGAAAGTTCTTAAGCATGCCTTTGACCTCGGCCGTCATGGAGGTTTTCAATGTTTCCAAGGCCACATTGAACTCCTCACGGGAGACCGAGGTTCCCCCATCGGCCATAGACGAGGACGGAATCACACTGGGTGCTCCTCCTCACCATCTACGGTGTCAACCATACTCTTCGGATGGCAAAGTCCTTAATCAAGAGACGAGGCTCTGATATCAATTGAAAGGATCGATATAGTTGACTAGAGGGGGTGTGAATAGGCAACTAACTATTTTTAGCTTTTCTTTACAAATAAAACTTTGCATCAAAGTAGGTTGTCTAGATATGCAACTAGGTGAGCAACCTATATGATGCAACAACAACAACAACAAGCACACGAGCAAGCAAGGGATACAACACAATATAAGCTTGCACAAGTGAAGGTAAGGGATAACCAAGAGTGGAGCAGATGAAGACAAGGATGTGTTACCGAAGTTCCTTCCCTTTGAGAGGAAGTACGTCTCCGTTGGAGCGGTGTGGAGGTACAATGCTCCCCAAGAAGCCACTAGGGCCACCATATTCTCCTCACGCCCTCAGACAATGCGAGATGTCGTGATTCCACTATTGGTGCCCTTGAAGGCAGCGACCGAAACTTTAAAAACAAGGTTGGGGCTCTCTCCACAACCGAATTGGAGGATCCCAACGAAACCACGGAGCTTCACCATAATGGAATATGGCTCCAAGGTGACCTCAACCGTCTAGGGTGCTCAAACACCCAAGAGTAAAAGATCTGCAAGCATTAGTGGGGGGAATCAAATTTCTCTTGGTGGAAGTGTAGATCCGGGCCTTCTCAACCAATCCCTAAAGAATCAACGAGTTTGATTGGCTAGAGAGAGAGAGAGATCGGGCGGAAAAGAGCTTTGGGGCAACAATGGAGCTTGGGGGAAAAGAGGTAAGTCAACTTGGAGAAGAAGACCTCCTTTTAAAGGGGGGGCAAAACCAACCGTTACCCCCCATTCAGCCCCGCACAAAGCGGTACTACTACTGGGGTTAGCGGTACTACCGTGTAGGCAGAGGGAGACCAGAGGCGGAGCAAGATCTGGACCCAGGGTGGTACTAGCAGCGGTGGTTGGGGCGGTACTACCGCTTGCGAGCGGTACTACCACCTCTACTGCCGCTGCCAGTGCCGCAAAACCCGACATGAGAGGTGACACCCTCGAGTCGAGAAAGTAGAAGATCATAACAGCAGCGGTACTATGGCTGAGAGCCCCAGGCGGTACTATGGCTGAGAGCCCCAGGCGGTACTATCGCTGTGGAACGGTACTGCCACCTGCGGCTCTTGAGCGGTACTACCGCTGGGGTCTGCGGTACTACCGCTGGGACCATATCTCACACAGGAAGCAACGAAGGATCCTCCATCAAAGCGGGAAGGCTCAGTGGGTGCGAAGGGGATGTGTACGTGTTGATTCCACCCTAGCCTTTCCAATGCGGACCCCCTCTTGATAGTACGGTGACTCATACGAGACAGGTCCACCAAAACTAAAACGAAAGAGCTACACCGTCTTTGCTTAAAACTCCGAGGGGAAGGAATTGTCTCTGCCAAAGGATGAACCTCTGAAATACTCAACACACACGATTAGTCCACAAAAGCGTTGTCATCAATCACCAAAACTACTTAGAGAGAGACATGCCTTAACACTACTGTCCTACAAAACTCTACACTTGGAGGCCCAACACGTGTCTACAAGAATATAGTTGGGTAGTAGACATCAAGCTCTTTTCTGGTGCCGATGTCGGGGAGGTGAGTGCCTGAAGGTATATCTTTAGATCTTGCAATTAAATCTTTTGGTTTCTTGTTTTATCACTAGTTTGGTTTATAAAAATAAAACTACAAAAAATGGAATTGAGGTTGTCTCATATTATTCATCTCTATAATATCTTTTCCTGAAAGTGATGGAAAGGAAAATTGTGCTCAGTTGATAGAAGAAGAATTCAATAGAATGTTTGGTATAAATGATGAGCATGATTGCAATGTTGTTAGTATGAATTCTTTGAATATCCATGATGCTAATGATACGCAAAGCCATAAGCTTGGGATGCTATGTTTGATGAAGATGATATTTTTAGTCCCCCAAGATTTGGTGTGCAAATTTTTTATAATGATAACATGCGTCCTATTTATGATGATTATATTGATGAAAGTGGATTTGGAGCGGTCATGACTTTATTTAGTGTTGAATCCACTATTTTGGAAGACGTTTCAATTGATTGTGAAAACAAAGTTGCTATCTATGATGATGATGGTGATGACATATATGTTATAGAGAATAATTATAAGCATGAAACTTGTCATCATAATTCTTATTTTCAATCCCATGATAGTTATTTTGTTGAGTTTTCTCCCACTACTATTCATGAGAATAATTTTTCTTATATGGAAAGTAATAAATTTTCTATGCTTGTAGATCATGAAAAGAATGCTTTATGTGATAGTTATATTATTAAATTCATTCATGATGCCTACTGAAAATTACTATGAGGGAGGAACTTATGCTTCTACACATCTCAATAATATCAAGTTTCCTCTCTTTATGTTGAAGGTTTTGAAGTTGCACTTGTTTTGCCTTCCTATGCTAGTTGATTCTTGCTCCCATAAATTTTTTGCTCACAAAATACCTATGCATAGGAAGTGGGTTAGACTTAAATGTGATTTCCATGTGATTCATGATGCTCTCTTTATGTTTCAATTCTTATCTTTTATGTGAGCATCATTGACATCATCATGCCTAGCTAACAGGTATTAAAGAAAAGCGCTTGTTGGGAGACAACCCAACATTTACCCCTACTGTTTTTGTGTGTTCACATGATTAAGCTATTGTATTAATCATGTTTTCTTGCTTTTGTTTCAATAAAGTCCCAAGTAAGACCTTTGGGATGGTCTATGGTGACAGTTGATTTGATCTTGCTGAAAAATAGAAACATTTGCGCTCAGGAAAACAATTCTCAGTTTTAACAGAAGCGTGATAAAATGCTGATTCCTTTTGAATAAGATTAATAGACAAATTTCCTAGGTTTTCCTAATGTTTCAGAATTTTTGGAGTATCAGAAGTATGGTTGTTGTTCAAATCATTACAGACTGTTCTGTTTTTGACAGATTCTGTTTTCAATGCATAGTTTGCCTGATTTCTAGTTTCTATGGCTTATATTGCTCAATATAAATTGTGGAAATGATAATGTACAGTAGTAATTGTGTGGGAACAATTATGAATCTTGTCTTTGACAGTACCAAAGTAAATGATTTGTCTTTATTATACTAACCTATCTCGCGAAGTTCCGTTAAGTTTTGTGTGTTTGAAGTTTTGAAGTTTTGGGTGAGATATCGATACGAGGATAATAAGGCGTGACAAGACCCTAAGCTTGGGGATGCCCAAGGCACCCCAATTTAATATCTAAGGAGGATCCAACCAACTAAGATTGGGGATCCCCCGGAAGGCATCCCCTCTTTCATCTCCAACATTATCAGTAACCTCACTTGGAGCTATGTTTTCATTCATGATATGAATTTTACTTGGAGCGTCATTTTTTTGTTAGTATTTGCTTGATGTTATTTAGAATAATTTTTTGCATCTTCTATTTCAATAAAAATCTCAAGTACAGCCTTTGCCATGCTTATTTTTCAAGTCTACATGTTGTTGTTTTAAAACACAAAGTTTATCATTGTTGCAAAAATTCCCTATAAAAGTCATAATATGATAAAATGTTGAAACTTTTTGAAAAATAACATATGATAAATTTTCTACAGTGTGGTAAATATTCATAATCTTTGGAATTTAAGAATTATTGATACTATTGCATTCTTTACAAACTGTACTGTTTTGGCAGATTGCTGTTATGTTTGCACTGTTTGCTTATGTTTGCTTGTTTAATGATTCTATTTGAGGATATGAGTATTAAATATGCAGCGGAATTTAGTGTGCAAAGTTGAATAATAATTTTAGTTATTTGCTACAATAGAGAATGATAAGGGTTTTGCATTGGTTTACACTAACTTATCTCACGAGTCCTTGTTGAGTTTTGTGTGGATGAAGCTTTTGAGATTTAGGAAACGTGTGATATGAGAAGAATTAAGGAGACACAAAATCTCAAGATTAGGGATGCATAAGGCATACCAAGATAATATTTCAAGAATTCTCAAGCATCTAAGCTTGGGGATGCCCCGGTAGGCATCCCACCTTTCTTCTTCAACAATTATCGGTTAGTATCGGTTGAGCCTAAGTTTTTGCCTTCTTCACATGATGTGTGCTATTGTTGGAATATCATTTTGTTTTGTTTTGCTTGTTGTTTTAATAAAATGCTTAGATCTGAAAGTTTTTGAATAAGAGAGAGTTCTCAAATAGCTACCTATTTACTTAACTACTCGCTTGATCTTCACTTATATCTTTTTTGGAGTAGCTTGTCATTTACTCTTGTGCTTCACTTATATCTATGAGTAAATCGTTGAATGAATTGAATATCATGAAGTTGAAATTATATCATGCCAAGTGGTAGCTTCACATTGGTTTAGAAAGTGAAATCTTTTGAAGCTTGACAATCACAATATTGGTCATACAAGCAATTCACGAATAATTAGTATAAGGAAGAGAACTTTCACATGCAAATACACTATCATGGAAATCTGTTGTGATTGTGAGCCCCCATCAAAATATTATATGCCAAAATTGTTGACGTTTGGACAAGGAAGACAATGTAATGGTTTATGTTTGTTCATATCCACATAGAAGTTATATTGTCATAGATCCTTCAACATGTGGTGCTTGCCCCCCATCTTTGCTAGCCAAAAATTCCGCACCAAGTAGAGATACTACTTGGTCATCCAAAAACCCTTAAACCCAAATATTATCTTCAAGAGTCCACCATACCTACCTAAGGATTGAGCAAGATCCTTCAAGTAAGTTGTCATCGGTGCAATAAGGTAATAAAAATTGCTTCTAAAAGTGCGAGATCATTTAGTGTAAGAGAAAATTGAGCGATGTACGAGCTTGTGATGGTGAAGAATAAAAGCGACAAACTACATAATAAATGTTGCCATCACAAGGGGCAATACAACATGACGTTCTTTTGCACTAAGGGGTTGAGCATACAAACAAATAAATGCATGGCAACCTCTGCTTCCCTCTGCGAAGGGCCTATCTTTTACTTTTATGTATTTACTTTTATGCAAAGAGTCAAAGTTCTTCTCTCTATTCCTTTTTATTTTTCTCTTTTGGCAAGCATCGTGTGGTGAGGAAAGATCTAGGCACATATATCCAGTTGGATATGGGTATCATGAGTTATTATTGTTGACATCACCCTTGAGTGAATACGTTGGGAGGCGAAATTATAAGCCCCTATCTTTCTATGTGTCCGGTTGAAACGTTTTGCTCATGTGTATGCGGTGAGGGTTAGCAATCATAGAAGACTATATGATGGTTGAGTATGTGGAGCTCTTACTTAAAATCTATTGAAAAGTTTAATTACAATTGCTTGGTGACTGAGAACATAGGTTGTTGAGTTTCAAGAGAATTCATCGTTTGAACCTTAACATGTGAATTGGTTGCTACTTTAACATGAGAAGTTTTATAAGAAAGAGTTGTTGTTATGATGCTAGGAAAAGTGATTGAAATTATCATTGATCAAACTTATGCACTTTGCTAGCATTCACACTTCATAAATTATTTCTTTTATCATTTACCTACTCGAGGACGAGTAGGAATTAAGCTTGGGGATGCTGATATGTCTCCAACGTATCTATAATTTATGAAGTATTCATACCATGTTTACAACAATTTTATATGGTTTTGGTATGATTTGCACGCAACTAACCCGGACTGACGCTATTTTCAACAGAACTACCGTGGTGTTGTTTTTTGTGCAGAAATGAAAGTTCGCCAAATGAGCTAAAACATTTTGACGTTTTTTTTGGAACAAAGAGACCCCCGAAGCTTCGTGAAGGGCCAGAAGAGCCATGAGGAGGGCACAAACCACCAGGGCGCGCCTGGTGGGCCACGCTCACCCCGGTGGGTTGTGCTCACCACGAGGCCCATCTTCGCATGAAACGGACGCCAAAAAATCCTATAAATAGAGAAACCATCAGAAATAACCCTAGATCAGAAGTTCCACTACCGCAAGGCTCTGTAGCCACCAAAAACCAAATCTAGACCCCGTTCTGGCACCCTGTCGCAGGGGGGAATCATCTCCGGTGGCCATCTTCATCATCCCGGCGGCCACCATGATGAGGAGGGAGTATTCCGCCCTCGGGGCTGAGGGTTTGTACCAGTAGTTTTGTGTTTAATCTCTCTCTCTTGTGTTCTTGAGATGGCATGATCTTGATGTATCATGGGCTTTGTTAATATAGTCGGATCATATGGTGTTTTGCCCTCTCTATCTTGTTGTGATGAATTGAGTTTTTCCCTTTGAGATTTCGTTGTTATCGGATTGAATACTTTTATGGATTTGAGAGCACTTGATATATGTCTTGCATATGAATACTCGTGGTGACAATGGGGTATCATATTGATTTACTTGATATGTGTTTTGGCACTCAACTTGCGGATTCCCGTGGTGACATTGGGGTAATCTACGCATAAGGGTTGATGCATGTTATTGTCTTTGTTTCTCCGATAGAAATCTTGGGGCACTCTTTCAAGTTCTTTGTGTCAGATTGAGTATTATGAATCTGGAATTATTTGGTGTTGTTTTAGTACGAACTCTTGGATAGATCGATCGGAAAGAATAGCTTCGAGGTGGTTTCCTACCCTACAAATAATTTCTTCTTATGTTCTCCTCTAGATAGGAACTTTGGAGTGATTCTTCGTCGCACTTTGAGGGGTGGTTGTATGATCCAATTATATTAGCACAGTTGAGAGATTGCACTAGTGAAAGTACGGACCCTAGGCCTCATTTTCAAGCATTGCAATACCGTTTTTGTGCCCGTTTACTATTTGATACCTTGCTGTTTTTATTTATTCAGATTATAAAAATATATTTCTACCATCAATATTATACTTTTATCACCATGTCTTCGCCGAACTAGTGCACCTATACAATTTGCCATTGTATTGGGTGTGTTGGGGACACAAGAGATTTGTTGTATTTGATTGTAGGGTTTTTTGAGAGAGACCATCTTCATCCTACGCCTCCCATGGATTGATAAACCTTAGGTCATCCACTTGAGGGGAAATTGCTACTATCCTACAAAACTCTGCGCTTGGAGGCCCAACACATGTCTACAAGAATAAATATGCGTAGTAGACATCAGTAACTGAGATGCCCAATCCCATGCTCAAATCAAATCAAAATATAATTGCAAACAAAACTCCCCCGGGACTGTTGTTAGTTGGACACTACCCGTTGTTTTGGGCCAGTCGTGGAGTGTGCTTGTTGGTGGTGGGGGTATAAAGTTCACCATTCTATTTGGGAACCGCCTATAATGTATCTAGTATGGAAGATACCGAGATCTCTTGGTTGTTATGTTGACAATGAAAGCATGCCGCTCAAAATATTATTCCTCTCTATTTCAAAAACTCGAGCTCTGGCACCTCTGCAAATCCCTGCTTCCCTCTGTGATGGGCCTATCTATTTACTTTTATTGTTGAGTCATCATCCTCTTATAAAAAGCACCAGTTAGAGAGCACCATTGTCATTTGTATGCATTGTATTAATTTATATTGAGTATGACTGTGACTGGATCTCTTTTACCATGAATTACAATGTCTAGTCAGTCCTTGATCTTCAGGGGTGCTCTGCATTTATGTTTTTGCGGTCTCAGAAAGGGCTAGCGAGATACCATCTTGTTATATCATATCATGATTGTTTTGAAAAGTGTTGTCATCCGAGATTTATTATTATTGCTCGCTAGTTGATTATGCCATTGATATGAGTAAATGTGAGACCTAAATGTTATTGTGAATATGGTTAGTTCATAATCTTTGCTGAAAACTTGAATGCTGGCTTTACATATTTGCAACAACAAGATCAAACAAGTTTGTAAAAGTTTTTCTTTATCACTTTCAGTTTGTCAACTGAATTGCTTGAGGACAAGCAATGGGTTAAGCTTGGGGGAGTTGATACGTCTCCATCGTATCTACTTTTCCAAACTCTTTTGCCCTTGTTTTGGACTCTAATTTGCATGATTTGAATGGAACTAACCGGACTGACGTTGTTTTCAGCAAGAATTGCCATGGTGTTATTTTTGTGCAGAAATAAAAGTTCTCGAATGACCTGAAACTTCACGGAGATCATTTTTGGAATAAAAAAAAATATTGGCAAAAGAATCAAACGAAGGGGACCCACACCCTGTCCACAGGTGGGGGCGCGCCCTCTGTCTTGTGGGTCCCACAGACCTCCACCGACCTCAACTCCAACTCCATATATTCATGTTCGGGGAGAAAAAAATCAGAGAGAAGGATTCATCGCGTTTTACGATACGGAGCCGCCGCCACCTCCTGTTCTTCCTCGGGAGGGCAGATCTGGAGTCCGTTTTGGGCTCCGAGAGGGGAAATCGTCGCCATCGTCATCATCAACCATCCTCCATCACCAATTTCATGATGCTCACCGCCGTGCGTGAGTAATCCCATCGTAGGCTTGCTGGACGGTGATGGGTTGGATGAGATTTACCATGTAATCGAGTTAGTTTTGTTAGGGTTTGATCCCTAGTATCCACTATGTTCTAAGATTGATGTTTCTATGACTTTGCTATGCCTAATGCTTGTCACTAGGGCCCGAGTGCCATGATTTCAGATCTGAACCTATTATGTTTTCATGAATATATTTGTGTTCTTGATCCTATCTTGCAAGTTATAGTCACCTACTACGTGTTATGATCCGGCACACCCGAGTGACAATAGTCGGGACACTTCCCGGTGATGACCGTAGTTTGAGGAGTTCATGTATTCACTAAGTGCTAATGCTTTGGTCTGGTACTCTATTAAAAGGAGGCCTTAATATCCCTTAGTTTCCAATAGGACCCCTCTGCCACGGGAGGGTAGGACAAAAGATGTCCATGCAAGTTCTTTTCCATAAGCACGTATGACTATATTCGGAATACATGCCTACATTATATTGATGAATTGGAGCTAGTTTTGTGTCACCCTATGTTGTAAATGTTGCATGATGAATGCCATCCGGCATAATTATCCATCATTGTTCCATTGCCTACGAGCTCGTTTCATATTGATCTTTGCTAAGTTACTTTTCCCTTGCCATTGTTACGATTACTACAAAACTGCTACTGTTACTTTTGCCATCATTACCGCTATTTCCATACTAATTTGCTACTAAATATTTTGCTATAGATATTAAGTCTTTCTGGTGTGGTTGAATTGACAACTCGGCTGCTAATATTCAAGAATATTCTTTGGCTCCCCTTGTGTCGAATCAATAAATTTGAGTTGAATACTCTACCCTCAAAAACTGTTGCGATCCCCTATACTTGTGGGTTATCAAGGGGTGCCGCACACGGCTAAGAGATTGTCGTCAGTTATGTGTGGCGCCCCCTCTCACATATATATAGGTGGGGGGAGAGGGGAGGCAGCCAGGAGGCGCCCCAAGTGGGGCCGAATCCCACTTGGGCTCCTGCCCCAAGCCGCTCCCTTCCTTATTTGCCTGCGGGGGGAGGCAGGGGGAGGTGGCGCCCCCCTTTCCTTTCTCTCATGAGAGGGGAAAGGCAAGAGGGGCCAACCCTCCCCCTTCCCCCCCCCTAGGGTCGGCAGCAAGGGAGAGGGGCGCACCAGCCCCTTGTGGGCTAGTGTGTTCCTCCCATTGGCCCATTAAGCCCATATATCCTCCAGGGGCTTCCTGGAACCCCTTCCGGTGATCCGATGACTACCTGGTACCTCCCGAAACTCTTCCGGTGTCCAAATAGCATTGTCATATATATCAATATTTACCTCCGGGCCACTCCGGAGCTCCTCGTCATGTCCGTGATCTCATCCGGGACTCCAAACAACATCCGGTCACCAAATCATATAACTCATATAACACTATATTGTCAACGAACGTTAAGCGTGCGGACCCTATGGGTTCGAGAACTATGTAGACATGACCGAGACACCTCTCCGGTCAATAACCAATAGCGGAACCTGGATGCCGATATTGGTTCCTACATACTCAACGAAGATCTTTATCGGTCGAACCTTATGACAACATACGTAATTCCCTTTGTCTATCGGTATGTTACTTGCCCGAGATTCGATCGTCGGTATCTCCATACCTAGTTGAATCTCGTCACCGGCAAGTCTCTTTACTCGTTCTGTAATACATCATCTCATAATTAACTCCTTAGTCACTCTACTTGCAAGCTTCTTGTGATGTGTATTACCGAGAGGGCCCAGAGATACCTCTTCGATACACGGATTGACAAATCCTAATCTCGATCCAGGACAACTCAACAGACACCTTTGGAGATACATGTAGAGCATCTTTATGATCACCGAGTTGTGTTGTCACATTTGATAGCACACAAGGTACTCCTTTGGTATCTGGGAGTTGCATGATCTCATAGTCAAAGGAATATGTATTTGACATTAAGGAAGCAATAGAATAAACTGAACGATCATATGCTAAGCTAACGGATGAGTCTTGTCCATCACATCACTCTCCTAATCATGTGATCCCGTTATCAATTGACAACTCATGTCTATGGTTAGGAAACCTTAACCATCTTTGATCAACGAGCTAGTCTAGTAGAGGCTAACTAGGGACACGGTATTTGTTTATGTATCCACACATGTATTTAAGTTTCCAGTAAATACAATTCTAGCATGAATAACAAACCTTTAGAATGATTAAGGAAATATAATAATAACCATTTTATTATTGCCTCTAGGGCATAATTCCATCAGTCTCCCACTTGCACTAGAGTCAATAATCTAGTTCACATCGTCAGGTGATTAACACCCACAGTTCACATCGCCATGTGACTAACATCCAAAGAGTTTACTAGAGTCAATAATCTAGTTCACATCGCCATGTGATTAACACCCAAAGAGTTTACTAGAGTGTGATCATGTTTTGCGTGTGAGAGAGGTTTTAGCAATGGGTCTGCCACATTCAGATCAGTGTGTATTTTGCAAATATCTATGTCTACAATGCTCTGCATGGAGCTACTCTAGCTAATTGCTCCCACGTTCAATACGTATCCAGATTGAGACTCAGAGTCATCCGGAGTTGTGTTAGAGCTTGCATCGACGTAAACCTTTACAATGAACTCTTTATCACCTCCATAATCGAGAAACATTTCCTTAGTCCTCGTTAGGTACCTAAGGATAATTTTGCCCGTTGTCTAGTGGTCCACTCCTGGATCACTATTGTGCCCCCTTGCCAAACTCATGCCAAGGCACACAACAAGTCTAGTACACAACATGGCATACTTTACAGAACCTATGGCTGAGGCATAGGGAATGACTTTCATTCTCTCTCTATCTTCTGGAGTGGTCGGGCTTTGAGTCTTACTCAACTTCACATGTTCCAACATAGGCAAGTGATACGTCTCCAACATATCTATAATTTATGAAGTACTCATGCTATTTTATTATCATTCTTGGATGTTTAACAATCATTTTATCATAACTTTATATCATTTTTTGGGACTAACCTATTGAGCCAGTGCCCAGTGCCAGTTGCTGTTTTTTGCTTGTTTTTTACATCCCAGGAAATCAATATCAAACGGAGTCCAAACACCGCGAAACTTTTTGTGGATTTTTTATGGACCAGAAGACATCCAATGGGCTAGAGCAGCACCTGGGCGTGCCCCGAGGGGGGCACAACCCACCAGGGTGCGCCTGGGGCCCAGGCACGCCCAGGTGGGTTGTGGCCACCTCGGTGGCCTCCCGCACCCCCTCTTTGCCCTATAAATCACTAAATATTCCAAAAAAACCTCGGGGTAACCCTAGATCAGAAGTTCCGCTGCTGCAAGGCTCTGTAGCCACCGAAAACCAATCTAGACCCAGTTCCGGCACTCTGCCGGAGGGGGAAATCATCACCGGTGGCCATCTTCATCATCCCGACGGCCACCACGATGAGAAGGGAGTAGTCCACCCTCAGGGCTGAGGATTTGTACCATTAGCTATGTGTTTAATATCTCTCTCTCTCGTGTTCTTGAGATGTCACAATTTTGATGTATTGCAGGCTTTGTTAATATAGTCGGATCATATGGTGTTTTCCCCTCTCTATCTTGTTGTGATGAATTGAGTTTTTCCCTTTGAGATTTCGTTGTTATCAGATTGAATACTTTTATGGATTTGAGAGCACTTGATATATGTCTTGCATATGAATACTCGTGGTGACAATGGGGTATTCTATTGATTCACTTGATATATGTTTTGGCACTCAACTCACGGATTCCCGAGGTGACATTGGGGTAATCTATGCATAGGGGTTGATGCATGTTTTCGTTCTTGTTTCTCTGGTAGAAATCTTGGGGAACTCTTTGAGGTTCTTTGTGTTGGTTGAGTATTATGAATCTGAAATTGCTTTGGTGTTATTTTAGTACAAACTCTTGATAGATCGATTGGAAAGAATAACTTGGTGTTATTTTAGTATGAACTCTTGATAGATCGATCGGAAAGAATAACTTGGTGTTATTTTAGTATGAACTCTTGGATAGATCGATCGAAAAGAATAGCTACAAACAATTTCTTCTTATGTTCTCCACTAGATAGGAGCTTTGGAGTGATTCTTCATCGCATGTTGAGGGATGGTTATATGAACCAATGATATTAGCATTGTTGAGAGATTGCACTAGCGGAAGTACGGACCCTAGGCCTCATTTTCAAGCATTTCAATACCGTTCGTGCTCCATTTTATCAATTGCTATCTTGCTGTTTTTTATTGTTCCTATTACAAAAATCAATATCTACTATCCATATTACACTTGTATCACCATCTCTTCGTTGAACTAGTGCACCTATACAAATTACCATTGTATTTGGTGTGTTGGGGACACAAGTGACTTTTTATTATTTGGTTGCATGGTTGTTTGAGAGAGACTATCTGCATACTACACCTCCCACGGATTGATAAACCTTAGGTCATCCACTTGAGGTAAAATTGCTACTGTCCTACAAAACTCCGCGCTTGGAGGCCCAACATGTGTCTACAAGAATAAAGTTGCGTAGTAGACATCAAGCTCTTTTCTGGTGCCGTTGCCGGGGAGGTGAGTGCTTGAAGGTATATCTTTAGATCTTTCAATTGAATCTTTTAGTTTCTTTTTTATCACTAATTTGGTTTTATAATAGAAAACGACAAAAAAAGGGAGATTGGTTTACCTTGGGTTGTTCTTTATCTTTATAATGTCTATCTTGAGAATAAGGATTCCGATAGTTGTGCTCAATTGCTAGAAAAATAATTCAACAAAATTTATGGCATAGAAACGTTTAATGATGGGCATGATTGCAACATTGCTAGTTTGAATTCTTTGAATATCCATGATGTTAATGATGTCTCCTATAAGAATGTCATTTTTGCGGAGTGAATTGGGAATGCTATTGCACACCAAAAAGGGAAGATAGATTTTGTAAGAAGCATAAATATTTAGAAACAAACAAGTTGCAAGAGAGGCTAGATGATTGTGCTGAAAGATTTAATTTTTTTGCCATCCTTGTGAACTTTGCAATGAACGTGGTCATTTAAATCTCCAATGCAAATTGTTTCATGATAAAATCGTGTCCAAAAATTGTGACAACTTGATTACCCTTGAGCTTCATAAAGAGCTTAGTCTTCTTTTGGGGCATGAAGAAATGAAACGTATAACTGAGGGTATTCCAAAATTTAATCTCGAGATATTTCTTGATTTTGATCTAGAGGAAATTTATATGTTTTGTGCAGTAAATTGCATTGAGAATCCTTATATTGCCAACTATCTAAAGACAAGAAAACAAATAGAATATGAAGAGAGTACTAATGAAAGGGAAAATATTTCCCAATACCCTCCTAGTGTTTATTATGATGAATCAGGTAACGAGGAGGAGCTTCCTATCCAATCAATCTCTTCAACAAGAAGCTCGAAAAATTTGATTAAACCCATATGTGAGGTGGTGAAGAAGAAAAGGAAAAGAAGAAAGAATAGAGGTAAAAATGTATCGCTCCCAAATAATGTTGCTCCTATTATTGTTGTGCCTCATGAAAATGAATCAAAAATAATTGTGGAAGATGATGCACTTGATGATGATACTGCTTCTGTGTCTTATGGCACAATGTCCGAAAGCACTATTGATGATGATTTTGTTATGCCTATTGCTTGTTGTGATGATTACGATTGGGAAGATAATGATACTTCTTATAATCTTGGTAATCTTTTTGGAACCAACAATTATGATGATAGAAATTGTTATACTGTTGGTGCTATTTATACTATTAATGATGAGAATGATTATGCTTATGATATGCCAAGCTACAAGCTTGGGGATGCTATGTTTGACGAGAATGACATGTTTGAGAATTTATTTGCTACAATTAATGTTTGTCCCAAGCTTGGGGATGATATGCTTAATAAAGATGATATTTTTAGTCCCCCTACTTTGAATGATCAAATTTGCTATGATGATTGCATGCCACCTATCTATGATGAGAACAATGTTGCTACTTATGATTATTATTGTGATGATAGTTATGTTATAAAAAGTAGTGATGATTATATTTATAAAACTTGTCATAGTTATGATTAACCTTTTTCTGAACATTACTCTTTTAATGTGGAAACAATTCATAGCATTCGAGTTTCATATGATACTCCCACCATTGTGAATGAAAATAAAATTGCTTATATGGAGAGTAATAAATTTTATGATGCTTTTCGATCATGAAAATAATGGTTTGTGTGATGGTTATATTGATGAATCTATTCATGATGCTTTTTTATGTTTCAATCCTTATCTTTTATGCGAGCATCATTGAACTCATCGTGCCTAGCTTAAAAGGAATTAAAGAAAAGCGCTTGTTGGGAGACAACCCAACACTTTTACCTACTGTTTTTGTGTGTTAACATAATTAGGCTATTGTAGTAATCATGTTTTATTGCTTTTGTTTCAATAAAGTGCCAAGTAAGACCTTTGGGATGGTCTATGGTGATAGTTGATTTGATCTTGCGGAAAAACAGAAACTTTTGCACTCAGGAAAATAATTCTCATTTTTAACATAAGAGCGATAAAATGCCGATTCTTTTTGAAGAAGATTAAAAGACAAATTTCCCATCTGGTCCTAATATTAAAGAATTTTTGGAGTAGTATAAGTATGGTCGGAGTACAGATTACTACAGACTGTTCTGTTTTTGATAGATCCTGTTTTCAATGCATAGTTTGCTTGTTTTATTGTTTCCACGGCTTATATTGCTCTGGTAGGAATTGTGTGGAAACAATTATGAATCTGTTCTTTGGCATTACCAAAGTGAAATGGTTTGCTCTTTATCATACTAACCTATCTCATGAAGTTCCGTTAAGTTTTGTGAGATTGAAGTTTTCAAGTTTTGGGTGAGATGTTGATATAAGGAGAATAAGGAGTGACAAGACCCTAATATTGGGGATGCCCAGGGCACCCCAAGTTAATATCCAAGGAGGATACACACAACTAAGCTTGGGGATGCCCCGGAAGGCATCCCCTCTTCCGTCTCCAACATTATCGGTAACCTCACTTGGAGCTACATTTTTATTCGTCACATGATATGAGTTTTGCTTGGAGCGTGATTTTATTTTCTTAGGATTTGATTTATATTATTTATAATAATGTTTTGCATGGTTTATTTTAATAAAAGTGCTAAGGATAGCCTTTGCCATGATTATTTTGCAAGTCTATATGTTGCTGTTTCAAAATAGAAAGTTTATCGCTGTTGCAAAAATTCCCTAGGAAAGTCAGAATGTGATAAAATGCTGAAACTTTTTGCATATTAAGCTCTGGTAAATTTTCTACAGTGTGTGAAATTTTCATAATTTCTGGAGTTAAATAAGTATTGATACTCTTGCATTCTTTGCAGACTGTACTGTTTTGGCAGATTGCTATTATGTTTGCATTGTTTGCATATGTTTTCTTGTTTAATGATTCTATTTGAGGATATGAGTATTAAATATGCAGAGGAATTTAGTATGAAATGTTTAATAATTTTAGTGATTTGCTACAGTAGAGAATGATAAGGTTTTTGCATTGGTTTATACTAACTTATCTCACGAGTTCTTGTTGAGTTTTGTGTGGATGAAGTTTTTAAGATTTAGGGAAACCGTGATAATTAAGGAGACACAAAATCTTGATCTTGGGAATGCCCAAGGCACCCCAAGATAATATTTCAAGAAGTCTCAAGCATATAAGTTTGGGGATACCCCGGTAGGCATCCCACCTTTCTTATTCAACAATTATCGGTTAGTATCGGTTGAGCCTAAGTTTTTGCTTCTTCACATGATGTGTGCTATTCTTAGAATGTCATTTTATTTTGTTTTTGATTGCTGTTTTAATAAAATAATGAGATCTGAAAGTTTTTTAATAAGAGAGAGTCCTCAAATAGCTACCCATCTACATAACTACTCGCTTGATCTACACTTACATCTTTTTGGAGTAGCTTGTCATTTACTCTTATTCTTCACTTATATCCTATGAGTAAATTGTCGAATGAATTGAATATCATGAAGTTGAAATTATATCATGCCTAGTGGTAGCTTCACATTGGGTTTAGGAAGTGAAATCTTTTGAAGCTTGATAATCACAATATTGGTCATACAAGCAATTCATGAATAATTAGTATAAGAGAACTTTCACATGCAAATACACTATCTTGGAAATATTTAGTGATTGTAAGCCCCCATCAAAATATTATATGCCAAAAAATTTGACGTTGGACAAGGAAGACAACGTAATGGTTTATGTTTGTTCATATTCATATAGAAGTTATATTGTCATAGACCCTTCAACATGTGGTGCTTGCCCCCCATCCTTGTTAGCCAAAAATTCCGCACCAAGTAGAGATACTACTTGTGCATCCAAAAACTCTTAAAACCAAATCTTATTTTTCAAGAGTCCACCATACCTACCTAAGGGTTGAGCAAGATCCTTCAATTAAGTTGTCATCGGTGCAATAAGGCAATAAAAATTGCTTCTAAAAGTGTTAGATCATTTAGTGTAAGAGAAAATTGAGCGTTGTATGAACTTGTGATGGCAAAGAATAAAAGTGACAGACTGCGTAATAAAGGTTGCTATCATAAGGGGCAATATAACGTGACGTTCTTTTGCACTAAGGGGTTGAGCATACAAACAAATAAGCGCATGGCAACCTCTGCTTCCCTCTGCGAAGTGCCTATCTTTTACTTTTATGTATTTACTTTCATGCAAGAGTCAAAGTTTTTCTCTCTATTCCTTTTTATTTTTCGCTTTTGGCAAGCATCATGTGGTGAGGAAAGATCTAGGCACATATATCCAGTTAGATATGGGTAGCATGATTTATTATTGTTGACATCACCCTTGAGGTGAATACGTTGGGAGGCGAAATTATAAGCCCCTATCTTTCTATGTGTCCGGTTGAAACATTTTGCTCATGTGTATGCGGTGAGTGTTAGCAATCATAGAAGACTATATGATGGTTGAGTATGTGGAGCTCTTACTTAGACTCTGTTGAATAAGTTGAATTGCAATTGCTTGGTGACTCAGAACATAGGTTGTTGAGTTTCAAGATAATTCGTTGTTTGAGCCCTAACATGTGAATTGGTTGCTACTTTAACATGAGTAAGAAAGAATTGTTGTTATGATGCTAGGAAAAGTGATTGAAATTGTCATTGATCAAACTTGTGCACTTTGCTAGCATTCACACTTCATAAATTATTTCTTTTATCATTTACCTACTCGAGGACGAGTAGGAATTAAGCTTGGGGATGCTGATACGTTTCCAACATATCTATAATTTATGAAGTACTCGTGCTGTTTTATTATCATTCTTGAATGTTTTACAATCATTTTATAACAACTTTATATCATTTTTCGGAACTAACCTATTGACCCAGTGCCCAATGCCACTTGTTGGTTTTTGCTTGTTTTTTACATCGCAGGAAATCAATATCAAATAGAGTCCAAACACCGTGAAACTTTTTGTGGATTTTTAATGGACCAGAAGACATCCAGTGGACCAGAGTAGCACCTGGGGGTGCCCCGAGGGGGGCACAACCCACCAGGGCGTGCCTGGGGCCCAGGCGCGCCCAGGTGGGTTGTGCCCACCTTGGTGGCCTCCCACACCCCCTCTTTGCCCTATAAATCACCAAATATTCCAAAAACCCTCGGGGTATCCCTA